>NC_053025.1:483362399-483470241 GCF_003073215.2 Triticum urartu
CTTTTGGCTCAAGGTCACTGAGGGACTTTTGTTAAGCTCTTTGAGGAGCTCCATGCCATGCTTTACTTTGCCATGTTCAGCTCCTGTAGCATATAGTTTTCATGCTCCAAAGTGTGCTATCTGATCTGAAATTCCAGACAAGTGTTAATTTCACTAAGTCTGAAATCTGTTTACCAATTGCACTTTTGCCATGCTTGTTCGAACCTGTTAATGGATGAATTAGCCGTAGATCAGTGTTCATCTTTTGTTAAGCATCATGTATGGATTCCTTCCATGTATTTTCATGCCATGTTTGGGTGCTGTAGCATGTTTATCTTGTTGCATTTAGATGGCTACTTGCTGTAAATCGCAGACCATGGTCATATTTAAATTGCTTGCCATTTCCAAACCGTAACTCTGATTCCGGCGTTCTTTATATCGTTTTCAAGCGATTTCATCTCATCTTTCCAGTGGCACACTTGGATTTCCAAGTTGAGGCCAGGTTCATGCATTCCTTGTCAAATCATGCATATGCATCGCATACCGCATCCCGCATATCATACCATGTTCATGTGTTGGTTGTTTACTATGTTGTGTGCTTATTTCCGGTGTTTGCTTCTTCGGGTTGGTTATGGTAACGTCGCGTTTGTGAGGATTCGTTCATCTACGTCCGTTTGCCTGCTTCATGGACTCGTTCTTCTTCCTTGCGGGATTTCAGGCAAGATGATCATACGCTCGAAATCACTTCTATCTTTGCTTGCTAGATGCTCGCTCTTTCGCTATGCCTATGCTACGATGCCTACCACTTGCTTATCATGCCTCCCATATTGTTGAACCAAGCCTCTAACCCACCTTGTCCTAGCAAACCGTTGTTTGGCTATGTTACCGCTTTGCTCAGCCCCTCTTATAGCGTTGTTAGTTGCAGGTGAAGATTGAAGTTTGTTCCTTGTTGGAACATGGAGATGTTGTTCCTTGTTGGAACATGTTTAATTGTTGGGATATCACAATATATCTTATTTAATTAATGCATCTATATACTTGGTAAAGGGTGGAAGGCTCGGCCTTATGCCTGGTGTTTTGTTCCACTCTTGCCGCCCTAGTTTCCATCATATCGGTGTTATGTTCCCGGATTTTGCGTTCCTTACGCGGTTGGGTTATAATGGGAACCCCTTGACAATTCGCTTTGAATAAAACTCCTCCAGCAAGGCCCAACCTTGGTTTTACCACTCGCCTCCTAGCCTCTTTTTCCCTTGGGTTAGGCCAGCCCAAGGGTCATCTTTATTTTAACCCCCCCCGGGCCAGTGCTTGTCTAAGTGTTGGTCCGAACTGAGTAGACTGCGGGGCCACCTCGGGGAAACTTGAGGGCTGGTTTTACTCGTAGGATGTCTCATCCGGTGTTGCCCTGAGAACGAGATATGTGCAGCTCCCATCAGGATGTCGGCGCATCGGGCGGCTTTGCTGGTCTTGTTTTTACCATTGTCGAAATGTCTTGTAACCGGGATTCCGAGTCTGATCGGGTCTTCCTGCTAGAAGGAATATCCTTCATTGACCGTGAGAGCTTGTCATGGGCTAAGTTGGGACTCCCCTGCAGGGTTTTGAACTTTCGAAAGCCGTGCCCGCGGTTATGGGCAGATGGGAATTTGTTAATGTCCGGTTGTAGATAACTTGAACCTTAACTTAAATAAAATGAATCAACAGTGTGTGTTACCGTGATGGTCTCTTTCCGGCGGAGTCCGGGAAGTGAACACGGTGTTGGAGTTATTCTTGGCATAGGTTGTTTTAGGATCACTTCTTGATCATACTTTTATCGACCGTGCTTTGCCTTCTCTTCTCGCTCTCATTTGCGTATGTTAGCCACCATATATGCTAGTCGCTTGCTGCAGCTCCACCTCATACCTTTTACCTTACCCATAAGCTTAAATAGTCTTGATCGCGAGGGTGCGAGATTGCTGAGTCCCCGTGACTCACAGATACTTCCAAAACCAGCTTGCAGGTGCCGATGAGTCCGTGCAGATGACGCAACCAAGCTCAGGAGGAGCTCGATGAAGATCTTGTCCTTGTGTTGTTTCGTTCTAGTTGATCAGTAGTGGAGCCCAGTTGGGGTCGATCGGGGACCTTGTCGCATTTGGGGTTCTTCTTTTATTTTGGTTCCGTAGTCGGACCTTGATTGTATCTGGATGATGTAATGCTTTATTCATGTATTGTGTGAAGTGGCAATTGTAAGCCAACTATGTATCTCTTTCCCTTATGTATTACATGGGTTGTGTGAAGATTACCTCACTTGCGACATTGCTTTCAATGCGGTTATGCCTCTAAGTCATGCTTCGACACGTGGGAGATATAGCCGCATCGAGGGCGTTACACGCACCACGCGAATATCTCCTATTTTTGTTTCGAGCTGTCTCTGCTGCAGATTTAGATGAAGATGTCATCTCAAGACTCCGATGGAGAGAGCTATGTCTCACATCTCATTGCTGACCCGAAGACCTATGGGGACCTATCTCCTTATGGTTGAACTACGGATGATGAGGAGGATGCTCATTTGATGAGGATCAATGATTCAAGTTCGGAGGAGGAGGCTATTCCTCTCCCTCAACCTAGGGATATGCACGTGAAGTTCAAGAAGTCTAGTCTCCCTAAGAGGGCTAACCTATCTAACAACCGATCTATATTCCTTTTTGTTTTCGGCAGAAGAGCAAAGGAGATTTATGTGACAAGATCTTGAAGCTGGAGCTGTAGGTCGATGATTTAAAGGAGGAAATTGCTCTCCTCCACTATAATATGAAAAAGCTGAAGGCACAATTGTCATCATCATCACCACCATCTTCTTCACCACCAAAGGAGAATTGAGTATCGGGTATGGGCACTCCCCTTGGCAACTGCCAAGCTTGGGGGAGTGCCTCGGTATCGTATCACCATCACACTTCTATCATTACTGTTTTTCTTAGTTCGATCATTTTGGTAATATCTTGATCTAGCAGAATAAAGTTTAGTATGATCTAGTTTTGAGCTTTGCTTTATGATCCTTCTATGTAATCGAGTCCGTGAGCTATATATAATAAAGATTAGTTTTAAGTCAAGGGCTCGTATCTTGCTATGATCTTCAGGGAATAAAAAAAGAGAAAGAATAAAAAGAAATAAAGAAATCATATTGATCTTATGGAGAGTAATGACTTCACATATAAAAGAGTATGATGAATAAAAGTTGTTGAGAGTTGACAAACATAGTTTTGGTCATCATTGCAATTAATAGGAAGTAATAAAGAAAGAGAGGTTTTCACATATAAATATACTATCTTGGACATCTTTTATGATTGTGAGCACTCATTAAAATATGATATGCTAAAAACTTGATGTTGGACAAGGAAGACAATGTAATGAGTTACGTTTTCTTATATTCAAAATAAAGTATATTGTCATGGATCATCCAACATGTTGAGCTTGCCTTTCCCCCTCATGCTAGCCAAATTCCTTGCACCAAGTAGAGATACTACTTGTGCTTCCGGATATCCTTAAACCCAGTTTTGCCATGAGTGTCCATCATACCTACCTACGGATTGAGTAAGATCCTTCAAGTAAGTTGTCATTGCTGCATGCAATAAAAATTGCTCTCTAATTATGTATGATCTATTAGTGTGGAGAAAATAAGCTTTATACGACCTTGTGATATGGATGAAATAAAAGGGAAGGACTGCATAATAAAGGTCCCTATCATAAGTGGCAATATAAAGTGGCGTTCTTTCGCATTAAGATTTTGTGCATCCAACCATAAAAGCACATGACAACCTCTGCTTCCCTCTGCGAAGGGCCAGTCTTTTATTTTCGTCTCATGTCTTATACAAGAGTCATGTTGATTTTCACCTTTCCTTTTTACACTTTATCCTTTGGCAAGCACATTGTGTTGGAAAGATCCTGATATATATATATATATATATATATATATATATATCCAATTGGATGTAAGTTATCATAAACTATTATTGTTGACATTACCCTTGAGGTAAAAGGATGGGAGGCAACAATATAAGCCCCTATCTTTCTCTGTGTCCGATTAAAACTCCATACCCATAAGTATTGCGTGAGTGTTAGCGATTGTGAAAGAATAAATGATAGTTGAGTATGTGGACTTGCTGAAAAGCTCTTATATTGACTCTTTCTGATGTCATGATAAATTGCAATTGCTTCAATGATTTGATTATAGTTTGTTAGTTTTCAATGACGTTTCTAATTCATACTTCACATTGTGAATAGATTGTTACTTTAGCATAACAAATCATAGGACTATATATATATATATGTTGTTGTTCTAAGAATGATCATGATGCCCTCATGTCTGTATTTTATTTTATCGACACCTCTATCTGTAAACAAGTGGACATATTTTTCGATATCGCCTTCCGCTTGAGGACAAGCGAGGTCTAAGCTTGGGGGAGTTGATACGTCCATTTTGCATCATTCTTTTATATCGATATTTATTGCATTATGGGCTGTTATTACACATTATGTCACAATACTTATGCCTTTTCTCTCTTATTTTACAAGGTTTACACGAAGAGGGAGAATGCCGGCAGCTGGAATTCTGGGCTGGAAAAGGAGCAAATATTAGAGACCTATTCTGCACAACTCCAAAAGTCCTGAAACTCAAGGAAGTCAGTTTTGGAATATATAAAAAATATTACGCGAAGAAAGCACCAGAGGGGGAACCACCCACCATCCACGAGGGTGGGGGCGTGCCCTACCCCCTAAGCGTGCCCCCCAGGCAGGCCTCCGGTGCCCATCTTTTGCTATATGAAGTCTTTTGCCCTGAAAAAATCAGAAGGAAGCTTTCGGGAGGAAGCGCCGCCGTCTCGAGGTGGAACCTTGGCGGAACCAATCTAGGGCTCCGGTGGAGCTGTTCTGCCGGGGAAACATCCCACCGGGAGGGGGAAATCGTCACCATCGTCATCACCATTCGTCCTCTCATCGGGAGGGGGTCAATCTCCATCAACATCTTCACCAGCACCATCTCCTCTCAAACCCTAGTTCATCTCTTGTATCCAATCTTTGTCTCAAAACCTCAGATTGGTACCTGTGGGTTGCTAGTAGTGTTGATTACTCCTTGTAGTTGATGCTAGTTGGTTTATTTGGTGGAAGATCATATGTTCAGATCCTTTATGCACATTAATACCCCTCTGATTATGAACATGAATGCGATTTGTGAGTAGTTATGTTTGTTCCTGAGGAATGGGAGAAGTCTTGCTATAAGTAGTCATGTGAATTTGGTATTCGTTCGATATTTTGATGAGATGTATGTTGTCTTTCCTATAGTGGTGTTATGTGAACGTCGACTACATGACACTTCACCATTGTTTGGGCCTAGGGGAAGGCATTGGGAAGTAATAAGTAGATGATGGGTTGCTAGAGTGACAGAAGCTGAAACCCTAGTTTATGTGTGGCTTCGTAAGGGGCTGATTTGGATCCACATGTTTCATGCTATGGTTAGGTTTACCTTAATACTTCTTTTGTAGTTGTGGATGCTTGCAAGAGGGGTTAATAATAAGTGGGATGCTTGTCCAAGGAAGGGCAGTACCCAAGCACCGGTCCACCCACATATCAAATTATCAAAGTAACGAACGCGAATCATATGAGCATGATGAAAACTAGCTTGACGAAAATTCCCATGTATCCTCGAGAGCGCTTTCCTTTATATAAGAGTTTGTCCAGGCTTGTCCTTTGCTACAAAAAGGATTGGGTCACTTGTTACCCGTTACGAATTACCCTATCACAAAACTATCTATTACCGATAATTTCAGTACTTGCAGAGAATACCTTACTGAAAACTACTTGTCATTTCCTTCTGCTCCTCGTTGGGTTCGACACTCCTACTTATTGAAAGGACTACGATAGATCCCCTATACTTGTGGGTGATACGTCTTCAACGTATCTATAATTTTTGATTGCTCCATTCTATATTATCTACTATTTTGGACATTATTGGGCTTTATCATCCACTTTTATATTATTTTTGGGACTAACCTATTAACCGGAGGCCCAGCCCAGAATTGCTATTTTTTTGCCTATTTCAGGGTTTCGAAGAAAAGGAATATCAAACAGAGTCCAAACGGAATGAAACCTTCGGGGACGTGATTTTCTCACCGAGCGTGATCCAGGGGACTTGGACCCTACATCAAGAAACAAAAGAGGAGGCCACAAGGTAGGGGGCGTGCCTACCCCCCAGGCGCGCCCTCCACCCTCGTGGCCTCCCTGTTGCTCCATCGACGTACTCCTTCCTCCTATATATACCTACGTACCCCCAAACGACCAGATACGGAGCCAAAACCCTAATTTCACCGCCGCAACTTTCTGTATCCATGAGATCCCATCTTGGGGCCTGTTCCGGAGCTCCGCTGGAGGGGGCATCGATCACAGAGGGCTTCTACATCATCACCATAGCCCCTCCGATGAAGTGTGAGTAGTTTACCTCAGACCTACGGGTCCATAGTTAGTAGCTAGATGGCTTCTTCTCTCTTTTTGGATCTCAATACAATGTTCTCCCCCTCTCTTGTGGAGATCTATTCGATGTAATCTTGTTTTTGCGGTGTGTTTGTTGAGACCGATGAACTGTGGGTTTATGATCAAGTCTATCTATGAACAATATTTGAATCTTCTATGAATTCTTTTATGTATGATTGGTTATCTTTGCAAGTCTCTTTGAATTATCAGTTTGGTTTGGCCTACTAGATTGATCTTTCTTGCAATGGGAGAAGTGCTTAGCTTTGGGTTCAATCTTGCGGTGTCCTTTCCCAGTTACAGTAGGGGCAGCAAGGCATGTATTGTATTGTTGCCATCAAGGATAACAAGATGGGGTTTTCATCATATTGCATGAGTTTATCCCTATACATCATGTCATCTTGCTTAAGGCGTTACTCTGTTTTCATTTACTTAATACTCTAGATGCATGCTGGATAGCGGTCGGTGAGTGGAGTAATAGTAGTAGATGCAGGCAGGAGTCGGTCTACTTGTCTCGGATGCGATGCCTATATACATGATCATACCTAGATATTCTCATAACTATGCTCAATTCTGTCAATTGCTCAACAGTAATTTGTTCACCCACCGTAGAATACTTATGCTCTCGAGAGAAGCCACTAGTGAAACCTATGGCCCCCGGGTCTATCTTCATCATATTAATCTCCCAATACTTAGTTATTTCCTTTGCTTTTATTTTACTTTGCATCTTTATCACAAAAATACCAAAAATATTATCCTATCATATCTATCAGATCTCACTCTCGTAAGTGGTCGTGTAGGGATTGACAACCCCTTATCGCGTTGGTTGCGAGGATTTATTTGTTTTGTGCAGGTACGAGGGACTCGCGCATAGCCTCCTACTAGATTGATACCTTGGTTCTCAAAAACTGAGGGAAATACTTACGCTACTTTGCTGCATCATCCCTTCCTCTTCAGGGAAAACCAACGCATTGCTCAAGAGGTAGCAAGAAGGATTTCTGGCGTCGTTGCCGGGGAGGCCTACACAAAAGTCAATATACCAAGTACCCATCACATACCCTTATCTCCCGCATTACATTATTTGCCATTTGCCTCTTGTTTTCCTCTCCCCCACTTCACCCTTGCCATTTTATTCGCCCTCTCTCTCTATCCTCCTTCTCTTTCCCGTTTGCCTCTTTTGCCCGCTTGCTCTTTGTTTGCTTGTGCATTAGTTCGTTTGCTTGTCATTATGGCCAGTCCCTTATCTTCTCCGTTGTCTCCCGAAAATGAAATTCCAAATTTTAAGCAAAGGGAGGGAGAAAATTTAAAAGACGCTTGGTATAGAATTTGCAATGCTCAAAATAGATCTACCAGGAAGCAATCTAATTCCGTTCTTCTTTGCAATTTTTATGTAGGCATTACTCCTTGGCACAGATATGTCCTTGATACTATTACTGGAGGGAACTTCTTGGGTAGCCATACTTTTGATTCTTATAATGCTATGATAGATTTGTTTGGCTCACCCCCTCTTTTGGTTAATGGAACTGTATTAACTTTGGAGCATGTAATGCAAAGACTTGAAATTATTGAAAATAAGGTTGCTACCGTAGAGTTAATTGAAAATTTGGATAAAAAGATCCACAACCGAATCTCTCAATATGGATCTAAAGTAGGAGTCACTTTGAAAAATATTAAAGAGAAGGAACCCATAGTTAATGAGAAAATAAATCATGATTCCACTAGAATCGAGAAACTTGAGGATATTATTACCAACTTGGGAACCGCTTTTTCTTCCGTAAAGAATACTCCAAGTCCTCCCACTAAAATTGCCAAGCTTATGTATGTTCCTAAAAATAAGGGTGAATCCTCTAGTAAGGAAACTGCGGATCTAAAATCTATAAGTATCCATCCCAATCTTTTTGCTATCATTAAGGAACCATTTGTTACAAATGAATTTTTCGATCTTGTGACTAAAAGTTTGATAATTAATAAAAACAAAGAAATTCCTAAATATGGTAGATGCCTCATTGAAGAATTGCCAACCAAAGATGGCAATACCTAGATCTATCCTTGCTTGTTATGCCTAGCTAGGGGCGTTAAACGATAGCGCTTGTTGGGAGGCAACCCAATTTTATTTTTATTCTTTGCTTTTTGCTCCTGTTTAGTAATAAATAATTTATCTAGCCTCTGTTTTGGTTATGTTTTTTGTGTTTAATTAGTGTTTGTGCCAAGTAGAACCGTTGGGAAGACTTGGGGAAAGTCTTGTTACACTTGCTGTAAAAAACAGAAACTTTAGCGCTCACGAGAACTGCTACTATTTTTATTTATAAAATGATATTTAGTTAATTCTTCACGTCCAGAAATTTATTTTAGAATTTTTGGGGTTCCATATCTTGCGCTAGCTACAGATTACTACAGACTGTTCTGTTTTCGACAGATTCTGTTTTTCGTGTGTTGTTTGCTTATTTTGATGAATATATGGCTAATAAAATAGTTTATAAACCATAGATAAGTTGGAATGCAGTAGTTTTAACACCAATATAAATAAAGAATGAGTTCATTACAGTAATTTGAAGTGGTCTTTTGTTTTCTTTCGCTAACGGAGCTCACGAGATTTTCTACTTTGAGTTTTGTGTTGTGAAGTTTTCAAGTTTTGGGTAAAGATTTGATGGATTATGGAACAAGGAGTGGAAAGAGCCTAAGCTTGGGGATGCCCATGGAACCCCCAAGATAATCTAAGGGCACCTAAAAGCCAAAGCTTGGGGATGCCCCGGAAGGCATCCCCTCTTTCGTCTACTTCTATCGGTAACTTTACTTGGAGCTATATTTTTATTCACCACATGATATGTGTTTTGCTTGGAGCGTCTTGTATGATTTGAGTCTTTACTTTTTAGTTTACCAGAATCATCCTTGCTGTACACACCTTTTGAGAGAGCCATATATGATTTGGAAGTTGTTAGAATACTCTATGTGCTTCGCTTATATCTTCTGAGTTATATAGTTTTGCTCTAGTACTTCACTTATATCTTGTAGAGCACGGTGTTGGACTTGTTTTATAGAAACTATTGATCTCTCATGCTTCACTTAGATTATTTTGAGAGTCTTAAATAGCATGGTAATTTTCTTAAAATCCTAATATGCTAGGTATTCAAGATTAGTAAAATTTTCTTATGAGTGTTTTGAATACTAAGAGAAGTTTGATGCTTGATGATTGTTTTGAAATATGGAGGTAATAATATCAAAGTTGTGCTAGTTGAGTAGTTGTGAAATTGAGAAATGCTTGTGTTGAAGTTTGCAAGTCCCGTAGCATGCACGAATGGTAAACGTTATGTAACAAATTTGAAACATGAGGTGTTATTTGATTGTCCTCCTTATGAGTGGCGGTCGGGGACGAGCGATGGTCTTTTCCTACCAATCTATCCCCCTAGGAGCATGCGCGTAGTGCCGAGGTCTTTGATGACTTGTAGATTTTTGCAGTAAGTATGTGAGTTCTTTATGACTAATGTTGAGTCCATGGATTATACGCACTCTCACCCTTCCATCCTTGCTGGCCTCTTCGGTACCGTGCATTGCCCTTTCTCACATTGAGAGTTGGCGCAAACTTCGCCAGTGCATCCAAACCCCGTGATATGATACACTCTTTCACACATAAACCTCCTTATATTTTACTCAAAACAGCCACCATACCTACCTATTATGGCATTTCCATAGCCATTCCGAGATATATTGCCATGCAACTTTCCACCATTCCGTTTATCATGACACATTCATTATAGTCATATTGCTTAGCATGATCATGTAGTTGACATAATATTTGTGGCAAAGCCACCGTTCATAATTCTTTCATACATGTCACTCTTGGTCCATTGCATATCCCAGTACACCGCCGGAGGCATTCATATAGAGTCATTTTTTGTTCTAGTATCGAGTTGTAATCATTGAGTTGTAAAATAAATAGAAGTGTGATGATCATCATTTTCTAGAACATTGTCCCAAGTGAGGAATTATAAATAAAAAAAGAGAGAAAGGCCATATAAAAAGAGAAAGGCCATATAAAAAAGAAAAAGGCCTAAATAAAAAAATGAGAGAAAAAGAGAGAAGGGACAATGTTACTATCCTTTGCCACACTTGTGCTTCAAAGTAGCACCGTAATCTTTATGATAGAGAGTCTCTTGTTTTGTCACTTTCATATACTAGTGGGAATTTTCATTATACAACTTGGCTTGTATATTCCAACAATGGGCCTCCTCAAGTGTCGTAGGTCTTCGTGAGCAAGCAAGTTGGATGCACACCCACTTAGTTTCTTTTGTTGAGCTTTCATACATTTATAGCTCTAGTGCATCCGTTGCATGGCAATCCCTACTCCTTGCATTAACATCAATCGGTGGGCATCTCCATAGCCCATTGATTAGCCTCTTTGATGTGAGACTTTCTCATTTTCGTCTTCTCCACATAACCCCCCCCCCCCTCATTATATTCTATTCCACCCATAGTGTTTTGTCCATGGCTCGCGCTCATATATTGCGTGAAAATTTATAGGTTTGAGATTACTAAAGTATGAAACAATTGCTTGGCTTGTCATCAGGGTTGTGCATGATGAGAGCATTCTTGTGTGAGAAAATGGAGCATGACTAAACTATATGATTTTGTAGGGATGAACTTTCTTTGTCCATGTTATTTTGAGAAGACATAATTGCTTTGTTAGTATGCTTGAAGTATTATTATTTTTATGTCAATATGAACTTTTGTCTTGAACCTTTTGGATCTGAATATTCATACCACAATTAAGAAGAATTACATTAAAATTATGCCAAGTAGCACTCCGCATAAAAAATTCCGCTTTTATCATTTACCTAATCGAGGACGAGCATGAATTAAGCTTGGGGATGCTTGATACGTCTCCAACGTATCTATAACTTTTGATTGCTCCATGCTATATTATCTACTGTTTTGGACATTATTGGGCTTTATTATCCACTTTTATATTATTTTTGGGACTAACCTATTAACCGGAGGCCCAGCCCAGAATTGTTGTTTTTTTGCCTATTTCAGGGTTTCGAAGAAAAGGAATATCAAACAGATTCCAAACGGAATGAAACCTTCGGGAACGTGATTTTCTCACTGAACGTGATCCAGGGAACTTGGACCCTACGTCAAGAAACAAAAGAGGAGGCCACGAGGTAGGGGGCGCGCCTACCCCCCCCCCCCCCCCCCCCCACCCCCCCCCCCCCCAGGCGTGCCCTCCACCCTCGTGGCCCCCTGTTGCTCCACCGATGTACTCCTTCGTCCTATATATATACCTACGTACCCCTAAACGATCAGATACGGAGCCAAAACCCTAATTCCACCGCCGCAACTTTCTGTATCCACGAGATCCCATCTTGGGGCCTGTTCCGGAGCTCCGCCGGAGGGGGCATCGATCACAGAGGGCTTCTACATCATCACCATAGCCCTCCAATGAAGTGTGAGTAGTTTACCTCAGACCTACGGGTCCATAGTTAGTAGCTAGATGGCTTCTTCTCTCTTTTTGGATCTCAATACAATGTTCCCCCCTCTCTTATGGAGATCTATTCGATGTAATCTTCTTTTTGCGGTGTGTTTGTTGAGACCGATGAATTGTGGGTTTATGATCAAGTCTATCTATGAACAATATTTGAATCTTCTCTGAATTCTTTTATGTATGATTGGTTATATTTGCAAGTCTCTTCGAATTATCATTTTGGTTTGGCCTACTAGATTGATCTTTCTTGCAAAGCCACTAGTGAAACCTATGGCCCCCAGGTCTATCTTCATCATATTAATCTCCCAATACTTAGTTATTTCCTTTGCTTTTTTCCTTTGCTTTTATTTTACTTTGCATCTTTATCACAAAAATACCAAAAATATTATCTTATCAGATCTATCAGATCTCACTCTCGTAAGTGGCCGTGTAGGGATTGACAACCCCTTATCGCGTTGGTTGCGAGGATTTATTTGTTTTGTGCAGGTACGATGGACTCGCGCGTAGCCTCCTACTGGATTGATACCTTGCTTCTCAAAAACTGAGGGAAATACTTACGCTACTTTACTGCATCATCCCTTCCTCTTCAGGGAAAACAAACGCAGTGCTCAAGAGGTAGCAATGGGTCATCAACATGTCATACAAGAACAATTCATGCACATCAAGTAAAGGCCAATACATAGTATAAGAAGTTTCTTGCAATTTTTTCGTGTTGGAAACATAAAGAGGCGGAGATGTAGTTCCTCTCTCATAATAATTGCAAGTAGGAACAGCAAGCACATGCATATTATATTCATCAAAATCACCATGTGCAACGGTAAAAGGCAACCCATCAATGTAATCCTTAATAAGTGCAAACTTCTCCGATATAATGTAGTTTGGAGAATTCAAAAAGATAATAGGACTATCATGTGTGGGTTCAATAGCAACAATTTCATTCTTAATATAAGGAACTATAGCAAGTTCATCTCCATAAGCATAATTCATATTGGCATCTTGGCCACAAGCATAGCAAGCATTAAGTTCATCAAAAAGGGATATTTCAAATGAATCAACGGTATCGTAGCAATTATCATAGCATTCATCCTTCGGTAAGAACGAAGGGGCATTAAACAATGTATGAGTTGAAGAGTTACTCTTGTTAGAAGGTGGGCACGGGTGATCAATCCGGTCTTCCTCCATTTGTTCTTCGCTCTCCTCATCATCTTTTCATCCAATGAGCTCGCAGTTTCATCAATCTCTTCTTCCATAAACTCCTGCAAAATATTAGTCTTTTCTTGGAGAGTAGATTTATTCTCAATAAATACATCAATATCATAATTGTATTTATAATTATCATAGCAATATTTAAGGATAGCAAGATTTTCAGGTCTATAAACTGAATCATCAAAATCTTCAAACTTTTCAAACAAAGATTCAATTTCATATGCACCCTTAAAAACAACAAATTCTTCTATTCGTTCCACACCATAATAATCATATATACCTCTAGCATAAGAAGCCAAGGTTTCATTATCATTAAATTCGCATGAATAGGGAAGGTGTGGAACCTCAATCTTAGAGCAACAAGTATAATCATTTCTCAAGCATAGATTCCAAGCATACCATTGCAACATTTCAATTTGATCCCATAAAAGTTTACTCTTTTGAGTCAGGCGATAATCCCTAAACTATTCACGTTGATCCAACGTTACTCCCATTATCAAGTTGAATGGGGTTTTCTCAGGATTATCAAAGTAGTGCATAATATTTTCACATAACGAGCATCGAGGATTTTAGGAGGTTCCCCATCTCCATGAGTAGCAAGTACCATTAATTTTTTTTGGTTTTTCGTGTTCCATATCCATAACTAAAGATAGAGAACAACTTAGAACAGGAAATAAAAACTACTTAGTGATAAAGCAAACAAGCACACACGAGAATATTCACCCCACACTATTGCTCCCTGGCAACGACGCCAGAAAAAGGTCTTGATAACCCACAAGTATAGGGGATCGTTTGTAGCTGAAAGTGCAACTATCCCTAGGTGGTTTTGGTAATTCATAACAACATATAGCTCATTGAGCTAATGCTATGCCAAGATGATTATTTCAGGAAAGCTCAATGATTGGCATGGCATGGATGTGAAAGTGGAACCCTCAAAATGCTAAGGAAAAAGGATTGGCTCAAGCTCAAAAGCTCAAGACTCTTCATTTTATATTTTAGTGATCCAAGATCACATTGAGTCTTTAGGAAAAGCCAATACTATCAAGGAGGGATGAGGTGTTGCATAATGAGCCTCTTGCTTCATGTGCTTAGTGATATGCTCCAAAAACCCTCAACTACTTTCCCATATCCACATATGACCTAAACCCTAAGCCAAACTCGGTCCTACCGATTCTTCCTATCCAGCGCCACCGAGTTTCACTTGTCATTAGCCACTGCCAAACCCTAGCAATTCGGTTCTACCGATAGGGATCTCGGTCTCACCGAGATGGGATTGCAAACTCTCTGTTTCCCTTTCATAACTTTTCGGTCTCACCGAAAGAGCGAATCGGTCCCACCGAGATTGCAATGTAAATTCAGTGTTTCCCCTTTGTAACTTTTCGGTCTCACCGAAAGAGCAAATCGGTCCCACCGAGTTTGCCTGACCAACTCTCGGGTTAGCTAATTACCAAATTCGGTCTCACCGAGTTTGTGTAATCGGTCTCACCGAGATTACGTTATGCCCAAACCCTAACCATATCGGTCCTACCGAGTTGCATGTCAGTCCCACCGAAAATCTCTAACGGTCACTAGGTTTACATTTTCGGTCTGACCGAGTTTGTTGATTCGGTCCCACCGAGATTGGAAAACTGTGTAACGGTTGGATTTTGTGTGGAGGCTATATATACCCCTCCACCTCCTCTTCATTCGATGGGAGAGCCATCAGAACACATACACCATTCCAACTCGTATGTTCTGAGAGAGAACCACCTACTCATGTGTTGAGACCAACATATTCCATTCCTACCATATGAATCTTGATCTCTAGCCTTCCCAAGTTGCTTTCCACTCAAATCTTCTTTCCACCAAATCCAAATCCTATGAGAGAGAGTTGAGTGTTGGGGAGACTATCATTTGAAGCACAAGAGCAAGGAGTTCATTACCTACACACCATTTGTTACTTCTTGGAGAGTGGTGTCTCCTAGATTGGCTAGGTGTCACTTGGGAGCCTCCGACAAGATTGTGGAGTTGAACCAAGAAGTTTGTAAGGGCAAGGAGATCGCCTACTTCGTGAAGATCTACCGCTAGTGAGGCAAGTCCTGTGTGGGCGATGGCCATGGTGGGATAGACAAGGTTGCTTCTTCGTGGACCCTTTGTGGGTGGTTGCTTCTTCGTGGACCCTTCATGGGTGGAGCCCTGTGTGGACTCTCGCAACCGTTACCCTTTGTGGGTGGAGCCCTGTGTGGACTCGCGCAATCGTTACCCTTTGTGGGTTGAAGTCTCCATCAACGTGGATGTAGGATAGCACCACCTATCCGAACCACGGGAAAAACATCCGTGTCTCCAATTGCGTTTGAATTCTCCAAACCCTTCCCTTTACATTCTTGCAAGTTTCATGCTTTACTTTCCGCTACCAATATACTCTTTGCATGCTTGCTTGAACTGTGTGATGATTTCTTGACTTGTCCTAAAATAGCTAAAATCTGCCAAGAACTAAAATTGGGAAAAGGTTAAGTTTTTATTTGGTCAAGTAGTCTAATCACCCCCCTCTAGACATACTTTCGATCCTACAAGTGGTATCAGAGCTTTGGTCTCCATTTGCTTTGATCTCCATAGCTTTGGTGGTCATAGCCTTGGTTTCACAACCTAGGAGAGTATGGCGTCTAGCGAGGGAAATTACCACCGTAGAGGTCCCTACTTTGATGGTACTAATTTTGCTAGTTGGAAGCATAAAATGAAAATGCATATTCTTGGACATAACCCCGCCGTTTGGGCTATTGGGTGTGTTGGTTTGCAAGGTGACTTCTTTGATGGGAGAGAACCAAACCGTGAAGCTACCGCGGATGAGTTGAAGATGTTGCAATACAATGCTCAAGCTTGTGATATTCTCTTCAACAGATTGTGCCCCGAAGAATTCAACAAAATCAGCCGTCTTGAGAATGCGAAGGAAATTTGGGACACTTTGATTGATATGCACGAAGGTACCGACTCCGTCAAGGAATCCAAGTTGGATGTGCTTCAAAGCCAACTTGACAAGTTCAAGATGAAGGATGGTGAAGGTGTCGCTGAAATGTACTCTAGGCTTGCTCTCATCACAAATGAGATTGCCGGCTTAGGAAGTGAAGAGATGACCGACAGATTCATCATCAAGAAGATTCTAAGAGCCTTGGATGGAAAATATGATACCGTGTGCACATTGATCCAAATGATGCCCAATTACAAAGATCTCAAGCCAACGGAGGTGATTGGAAGAATTGTTGCTCATGAGATGTCACTTAAGGATAAAGAGGAACTTCACAACAAATCAAGTGGTGCCTATAAAGCCTCATGTGAAGCCCCTACATCATCAAGTGAGAAACAAGACTTCAATGAAGAATTGAGCTTAATGGTGAAGAACTTCAACAAGTTCTACAAGAGTAGAAGCAAAGATAGAAGCTTCAAGTCAAGGTCCTACAATGACAAAAGATCTTCTAGTCGAGAGCGAAACTGCTACAGTTGTGGAAGACCCGGACACTATTCCAATGAGTGTACGGCTCCCTACAAGAGAAGAGAAAATTCTCCAAAAAGAAGAAGCAAAGAATCACCACCAAGAGAGAGGAGGAGTAGAGATGATCGTTATGAACGAAGATACTCACGGAGAAGCAAGGATTCGGAAAGGAAGGAAAAAATCATCAAGGAGCTACACAAGACGAAGACATCAAGCTCATGTTGGTGAATGGGTATCTGGCTCCGACTCCGACAGCCACTCCGAGAGAAGTTATCACTCCGACTCCGAAGATACTCAAGATGAAGGTGTTGCTGGTCTAGCACTTGTGTCAACCAACTCCTACGACATATTTGACTCACCAAATGAAGGAATTGGAAGATGCTTCATGGCCAAAGGTCCTAAGGTAACACACCCCGACTATGTTGATTTCAATAGTGATGAAGATGACTTGTTAGGTGATGATTTGCTTGTTGACAACTCTAGTGATAAATACTATGATGAAACGTCAATTAAACATGCTAATCAAGATAAAATGAATGACAATGATAAGGAGAAGATTGAGGCTCTAACTAAAGAACTAAACACTCTTAAGTTAGCTCATGAAACTATCTTCGAAGATCATCGAGAACTTTTAAGAGCTCATGAGAAATTACGCTTTGAAAAGCTCAATCTTGAGCAAGAGCATGAGTTCTTAAAAGCAATCAATGATGATCTCTGCAAGAAAAGCTCTTCTTACATTGCCAAGCGTTTACTCTTATCCACTTACATGCCTCAAGTCAAGTCTAGTAACAAGAAGAGGAAAGATTCTTCCTCTAGCAGTAACGATGATCATGCTAAATCCAATATTGTTGCTTCTAGTAGTTCTCTTGATTCCACTAATGATTCTCTTAGCCAAGTTACACTTGAGCAAGAAAATAGTTTATTGAAGGGAGTTATAGAGAAAGGAGTGTACAAAAGCCTTGCCGGGAGTAAGCAATTCGAGGAAATTGTGCGCAAGCAAGGAATGCACCGGAAGAATCAAGGTGTTGGTTTTGAACGAAAGTTCAATGCCAATGGAGTTGAGTGGGAAGAAGATCAATACCCCAAGACAAAGTTTTTTCCTCAACAAGAGAAGTATGATACTTCTTTCAAGGGGACACAAGCTCAAGATGATTTTCCACCACAAGACTACAAGCAAAAAGGCAAGGACAAGCTTCAAGAGGAAATTGACGCATTTGAAGAAGCTCCTAAGACCTTAGTCAAGTGGATTCCCAAGACTACTTCAAGTTCCACTTCATCAAGTACGACTACAACTCCAAGGATTCCCATCAAGATGATGTGGATCCAAAAGAAGAAGAACTAGAGAGTTCTTGAGGGTGACTCCGCCAACATACTTCACTCTTATCATTTTGGCAAGAACAAGTGCAATCAACTTCCACATCTTGCACTAGTTCAAGGAGTCACAAACCCTCTTGTTGGTAAGACAAGGGACAAGGTAACCTAAAAGTTTTCATGGACATCATCTTTTGTGTGCATCACTCTATGTCTATGGATATCCTTGTTTGTTCCTTGTGGGACTAACCCATGAAGGTATTGAAAGTGCAATTCACTCAAATGGATAGCTCCAAGTGATCTACATCAACATTGAGCATCCACATCTTCAACATCTACATGAAGTCATCATCGACAAAACCCAAGGTTAGTTCATCCCTCTTAGGGGGGATATCACATCTAGGGGGAGTTTTACTCTAAGACTTGAGCTAAAGCAACTCTAAAGATGTGAACACAACAATGCTTTATGTAAAAGTGGTAACCCCACTTGAGCTTAAACGATGAGTATGACCTATGATCAAGTGCTCTCACTTGACTCCTAAGTCAATATACTCATATAGAGATGACCTTGTCATCGCAAATTGCTTGATAGATGCTAGAATTGGTTGTGCATGCCTTGCCACATATTTCATTTGCCATCTTATTGTGTGAGCATGCTGGTTGCATATTTTACTCATTCGAGGACATCCACTTGTTGTTTCGATTGTTTGGTTTTATTTTCTTTTGCCAAGTGGATGGACAAGAATGCCTAAGTACCTCCTCTAGCTACCTACGCTTTTCTCGTCTCAAACTCTATTCATGCTGCATCACAAAATTTGATCAAGTCAGATTCGAACCACTCTGTGTGAGGAGCGCTCGGAGTCCCCGATTCGTTAGACTTAAACTTCCAAAACCTCTTTATGATTCTCGGTCTGACCGATACCCCACTTTCGGTCCTACCGAGATCATTAAGTTGATCTAGGTTTTCGATCTCGGTGCAACCGATTTGAACATTTCGGTCACACCGAGTTTCAGTAACTGCCTGCAGTTATGAATCTCGGTGCCACCGAGTTGTTCCACTCGGTCACATCAACAGGGTCGGGCTATATATAGTCACGGGCAAAATTTGGAAATTTCTCCGAACCCCTTCGCCCGCGCGATAGCCTGCTCTGCCAACGTGGTCTCCGGATCGTCTTCTCGCCACCAGCAGCCTCCAGTCGCTGGTCTCCGTCGCCGTCAACGGGAATTCTGCCCCGCCGTTGCCGCCGTAGCGAGTCTCCGCTGAACTAGGGTATGGACTCGATCACAGTGCTATTCCCCGTCCGATTCCTATCACATTGTGTTCTTCATGATTCTTGCCACGATTGAAACACTCCTATCCAGTCAATACGCCCGTAGATTAGCTTTGATTCGAAAATTTTAGGGTTAGGTTTCCGCCGAAACCATCTCGGACCCACCGAGTTGAAAAACTCGGTCCCACCGATTTGGCTTATGCCATTGCACAAGTGAGACTCGGTCTGACCGAGAATTACTTATCGGTGTGACCGATTTTGGAACTCTGTGAAACCCTAGCAGTCTCGGTGCCACCGAACTGTGACTCGGTCCTACCGAGTTCACTAGTTTAGGTTCCAAAACTGCTTCGGTATCACCGAGTTTGAAAATCGGTAGATCCGAGATGATTTCAGTGGGAAACTAAAACTAAGTTTTTGGATCATTCTTTTGCAAAAATATCTGCATTTTGTGATGCTCATCTTTTCTACCTCATCTATAAACTGTTCACAGGGTCAGCAGTCAGAGTTTGCAGCATGTCTGATCAAAGTGACAGCCAGAACATGTTAGAGCAGCAGGTGCACATGAGTGAGGGCACTAGTCCCTCCAACTCTTCAGATGAGGGCAGCAGGAGCACCCCTAGCAACTTGCCAAAAGCTGCCACCAGACAGAGGAAGAAGAGAACTTCTGATTCCGAAGATGAAGATTATGTGGCAGAGGAAGAGGCCACATCAAAGAGAGTTGAGCCAGCTCAAGGCACAAAGCCAGGGCTGAAAATCAAAAGGCCAGCAGGCAGGCAGCCCATGTCAAAGGCAAGAGCTTCAACTGAGAAGCCTGCACCCAAAGAGCCAGTTGCTGCTGAGGGAAAGAAAAGAAAGGAAAGGGTCAAGAAGACCGTAGCCAGAGTGCTAGGAAAGGCTTCCATCATGGAAGAGGAAGAGGAAGAAGAGGTAGCTGCACCGGCACCCAAGGCACCCAAGCTGATGGGTGATGCCATAAGATCAGGGGCTACTGCATCTAAGCCCAAAGCTGCCTCCAAGCCAAAACCAAAGAGGAATACAAGGAGCATTCCTGCAGCTGAGAAGAACAAGGCCCCAGTGCCTGAGACTGTTGCTGAAGAAGAGGATGAAGAGCAAGTTCTGAGAAAGGTCAAGCCCAAGATCCCAGACCACAACGATGCGCATCCTGTGGCTGAGGACATGAAGCTCAGGAGAGATTCAGGGCTGAGGAAGTGGAGAGAAGCAGACCCGTATGCTTCAAGGAGGAGGACTGTTGTGGATTACAGATTTCACACCAAGGAACAACAGGACTTTTATGAGACAGTGCTGCTTGATAAGAAGCCAATAGTCTGTGATATGAGATGGGTTGACTGGCAGTACATCAAGGACAATGAGGAGCACTATCCTGGAGTGCAAGACAGCTTCATAGCTTGTGGAGTAGCTGACTTTGTTGGGCAGAAGCTCACAAAGTGGAATGAGGATCTTATAATGCAGTTCTACTCCACAACACATTTTTATTCAGATGGGAGGATCACATGGATGTCTGAGGGTACAAGGTACCAATCCACAGTTGCTGAGTGGGCACAGATCATTAATGCCCCAGAGGAGCATGATGATGACTTGGACATATATGCCAAGAAGAAGATGGACCATAACTCTATGTCCAATATGTACAAGTAAATTCCCAATGAAGTTCTTGACACCTTCAAATTTGGGTCTGTGCATTACCTTCTGTCAGGGCTGCCAACTATCAATTGGATCTTGAGGCACACCTTATTGCCCAAGTCTGGAGATCACAAGATGATCAGAGGCCATGCTATCAACTTGCTACATGTATTTGATGTGCCTCAGAAGTTCAAGGTGATGAGCCTCATAGTGGAAACTATCAAAAGGACTGCAGCAGATCAGAAGAGGAGTTGCGGATATGCCCCTCAGATCCAGGAGCTCATTAACTCCAAGATGGGCACGGGCATATATTTATTGGACAAGGAACACCTGCCCATCCGTCCAGATTTTGAGGACAATCAAGTTGTCATGACTGAGAACGAGCCATCATCTGCCCAAGCATACGCAAAGAAGGAGAAGGCAAGGAAGGAGAAAGCTGCCAAGATGCCAACTCAAGAGGAGGCATCTGAGTATTTCTTGAAGACCAAACAAGAGCAGCTTGGTTACCTGATTGCATCCACCCTGCGGATTGAGCAAGGACTAGCCACCCTAACTCAAAACCAGGCAAGCCTAGAGAGAATCATGGAACAAAAGTTCTATGACTTGGATGTCAAGGTAACGGAGATTCAGACTGCAGTGGAGCAGCTCCAAGATGATATGCAGGAGAGGAGAGGCAGGACTACCACTCATGCCTTTGCCAGAGTGCCACGAGGTCCGAGGTCGTCTGCCATGCCAGTTGCTGACACAAGAGCCACCACCTCAGCACCAGCTACAGCCTCAGTTCCACCAGCTCCAGCATCTACTTCAGCTCCAACTCCAGCGTCTACTTCAGCGTCTACAGAAGCCTTCGTCCTTGGAGTGATCCAGACTCCACCACCACCAGAAGATCAAGCCTGAGCGTCAATCTAGTACTATGCATTTTCTAGGAACTTTTTGGTAACTTGTTGCCAAAGGGGGAGAAAAATGTATAGATCATAGGCTTCGAGAGAGAGAGAGAGTGTTGCTTTTCTCTCTTGCTTTATTTGGTGGTTTTTCAAACTTGTTTGCTTTTGAGTGCTTGAGATACTACGTCATTATTTGTGAGACATTGCTAATCATGTGTTTGATCATAAGCTACACTTAATGCTTGCTTAATGCTATTATCTTATCTATCTTATGTGATCTTTCACTATTCTTGGTGATGAGTGCATGTATTTCATTCTTATCATTTTAAGCGCTCCACCAAGATGTATGTGACATGGAAGAGTAACCCATGACTCTAACTCCTTGTGCATTTGCAGTCCAAAGCAAATTTTAAATATGCACAAATTTAGGGGGAGCTCTTACTTACCACATACTTCTCAAAGCGATGATATATTTCATGCTTATTATCATTTGTCGAAGCTTTGATCTATATGTTGTCATCAATTACCAAAAAGGGGGAGATTGAAAGTGTAACTATCCCTAGGTGGTTTTGGTAATTCATAACAACATATAGCTCATTGAGCTAATGCTATTCCAAGATGATTATTTCAGGAAAGCTCAATGATTGGCATGGCATGGATGTGAAAGTGGAACCCTCAAAATGCTAAGGAAAAAGGATTGGCTCAAGCTCAAAAGCTCAAGACTCTTCATTTTATATTTTAGTGATCCAAGATCACATTGAGTCTTTAGGAAAAGCCAATACTATCAAGGAGGGATGAGGTGTTGCATAATGAGCCTCTTGCTTCATGTGCTTAGTGATATGCTCCAAAAACCCTCAACTACTTTCCCATATCCACATATGACCTAAACCCTAAGCCAAACTCGGTCCTACCGATTCTTCCTATCCGGCGCCACCGAGTTTCACTTGTCATTAGCCACTGCCAAACCCTAGCAATTCGGTTCTACCGATAGGGATCTCGGTCTCACCGAGATGGGATTGCAAACTCTCTGTTTCCCTTTCATAACTTTTCGGTCTCACCGAAAGAGCGAGTCGGTCCCACCGAGATTGCAATGTAAATTCAGTGTTTCCCCTTTGTAACTTTTCGGTCTCACCGAAAGAGCAAATCGGTCCCACCGAGTTTGCCTGACCAACTCTCGGGTTAGCTAATTACCAAATTCGGTCTCACCGAGTTTGTGTAATCGGTCTCACCGAGATTACGTTATGCCCAAACCCTAACCATATCGGTTCCTACCGAGTTGCATGTCAGTCCCACCGAAAATCTCTAACGGTCACTAGGTTTACCTTTTTGGTCCCCGACCGAGTTTGTTGATTCGGTCCCACCGAGATTGGAAAACTGTGTGTAACGGTTGGATTTTGTGTGGAGGCTATATATACCCCTCCACCTCTTTCTCATTCGATGAGAGAGCCATCAGAACACATACACCTTCAACTCGTATGTTCTGAGAAGAGAACCCTACTCATGTGTTGAGACAACATATTCCTCCTACCATATGAATTCTTGATCTCTAAGCCTTCCAAGTTGCTTTCCACTCAAATCTTCTTTTCACCAAATCATCTATGAGAGAGAGTTGAGTGTTTGGGGAGGACTATCATTTGAAGCACAAGAGCAAGGAGTTCATCATCAACACACCATTTGTTAGTTCTTGGAGAGTGGTGTCTCCTAGATTGGCTAGGTGTCACTTTGGAGCCTCCGACAAGATTGTGGAGTTGAACCAAGGAGTTTGTAAGGGCAAGGAGATCGCCTACTTCGTGAAGATCTACCGCTAGTGAGGCAAGTCCTTCGTGGCGATGGCCACGGTGGGATAGACAAGGTTGCTTCTTCGTGGACCCTTTGTGGGTGGTTGCTTCTACGTGGACCCTTCGTGGGTGGAGCCCTGTGTGGACTCGCGCAACCGTTACCCTTTGTGGGTGGAGCCCTGTGTGGACTCGCGCAACCGTTACCCTTTGTGGGTTGAAGTCTCCATCAACGTGGGATGTAGGATAGCACCACCTATCCGAACCACGGGAAAAACATCCGTGTCTCCAATTGCGTTTGAATTCTCCAAACCCTTCCCTTTACATTCTTGCAAGTTGCATGCTTTACTTTCCGCTGCCAATATACTCTTTGCATGCTTGCTTGAACTGTGTGATGATTGCTTGACTTGTCCTAAAATAGCTAAAATCTGCCAAGAACTAAAATTGGGAAAAGGTTAAGTTTTTATTTGGTCAAGTAGTCTAATCACCCCCCTCTAGACATACTTTCGATCCTACAGTAGCCTTTTTTGATAAATAAGAGTGTCGAACCCAACGAGGAGCTAAAGGCAGAACAAATATTCCCTCAAGTTCTATCGACCACCGATACAATTCTACGCACACTTAATATTTGCTTTACCGGAAACAAGTATGAAACTATTTTGCAAGGATAAAACTACGAGTACTTTGCGAGAATAAAACTACGGATAAACTGCAAGGTAATAAAAGTAAATAGCTTTTTTCAACAAGAAAGTTATTTGTCCCTAGGCAATCGATAACAAGTATCGGTAATCATTCTTGTAATTTTATATGAGGGAGAGGCATGAGCTAACATACTTTCTCTACTTGGATCATATGCACTTATGATTGGAACTCTAGCAACCATCTGCAACTACTAAAGATCATTAAGGTCGTGAAACCCAACCATAGCATTAAGTATCACGTCCTCTTTACTCCCATACGCCATAGCCCACCTATCCGCGTTTAGGCTGTTGTCATCCCCTGTAACACTGACAATAAGTAAACCATGAACATATTGCAACACCCTACAACGAGGGCTCCTCACGTTTGCGCGAGACGGGGGACACCGTAGGACAGCACCATAAATAAAATATACAATCATACCAACCAAGATCACGATTAACCCATAGGACAAAATGGATCTACTCAAACATCGTAGGACAACCATAGATCATTGGGAAATAATATATGGAGTTGAGCACCATGTTTAAGTCGAGATTACAGCGGGGAGAAGAGGTGTTACACCGCTGCATAGAGGGGGAGAAAGTTGGTGTTGACGGTAGCAAGATTGTTGATGTAGATCGTCGTCCCGATTGTTGCCCCGGTGACACTCCGGTGCGACCGGAAGCGAGGGGGAGAGAGCCCCCCTCCTTCTTCTTCTTCCTTGGCCTCCCCCTAGATGGGAGGAGGGTTTCCCCTCTGGTCCATGGTCTCCATGGCGGCAGAGCGGTGGGGGCCCCTCCGAGATTGGATCTCCCTCTCTGTTCTCTTCTGTTTCGTGTTCCCTAGATCTGGTCGAAAACCATTTCTTATATTCCCAGAGATCCGTAACTCCGATTGTGCTGAGATTTTAACATGATTTTTTCCGGATATAAGCTTCCTTGCGCCCGAAGTAGAGCCCCAACCGACATACGAGGTGGGCACAACCCACCACCGCGCGCTTGGCTCAGGGGTGGTGCGCCGGTGACTTGTGCCTTGTGTGGGCCTCCGTTTGCGGTGATTCCAACTCCCAAAAATCACATATATTTCAAAATAATTCTCCGTGAAATTTTATTGCATTTGGACTTCGTTTGATATGGATACTCTGCAATACAAAAAACAGGAACTGGCACTGGGCACTAGATCAATAGGTTTGTCTAATAAATCATATAAAAATGTGCCAAAAATATGTGGAAGTTGTATAATATTGGCATGAAACAATCAAAAATTATAGATATGACAGAGACGTATCAAGGCGAAGCGCTGCGCCGGTAACTTCATCATCACCGTCGCCACGCCGTCGTGCTAACGGAACTCTCCCTCATCCTCAACTGGATCAAGAGATCGAGGACGTCATCGAGCAGAACATGTGCTGAACGCGGAGGTACCGTACGTTCAGTACTTGGATCGGTTGGATCGCGAAGACGTTCGACTACATCAACCGCGATACTAAATGCTTCCGCTTTCGGTCTACGAGGGTACGTGGACACACTCTCCCCGCTCGTTTCTATGCTTCTCCTAGATAGATCTTGCGTGATCGTAGGATTTTTTTTTAAATACTACGTTCCCCAACAGGGATGCCACTCGGGGGCATCCCCAAGCTTAGTTGGTTGCTCATTTTTGGATAATAGCTTGGGATGCCGGGGCATCCCCAAGATTAGGCACTTCTACTCCTTATTCCTTCATCCATCGTAAGATAACCCAAAACTTGAAAACTTCAATCACACAAAACTCAACAAAACCTTTGTGAGATCCGTTAGTATAAGAATAATAAATCACTACTATAAGTGTTGTATCAAACCAATTCATATTTTGTTCTTGCATTATATCTACTGTATTCCAACTTTTCTATGGCAAAACTCATCAAAGAAAACCATAGAGCCATCAAAACAAGCACACAACGCAAATAAAACAGAATCTATCAAAACAGAACAGTCTGTAGCAATCTGACTATTTCGAATACTTCTGTAACTCTAAAAATTCTGAAAAACTAGGACGACCTGGTAAATTTTTATATTGATCTACTGCAAGTCAAATGAGTATTTTATCGCTCTTTGGTAAAAAATGAGAATTATTTTCGTGAGCGCAAAAGTTTCTGTTTTTTCAGCAAGATCAAACAACTATCACCCAAGAAGATCGTAAAGGCTTTACTTGGCACAAACACTAATTAAAACATCAAAAACACAATCATAACAATAGCATAATTGTTCTAACACTCAATTACAGGAAGCAAAAAGCAAAAATAAATTTTATTCATTGGGTTGCCTCCCAACAAGCGCTATCATTTTATGCCCCTAGCTAGGCATAATGATTTCAATGATGCTCACACGAAAGATAATAATTGAAACACAAATAGAGCATCATGAAGCATATGAAAAACACATTTAAGTCTAACATACTTCCTATGCATAGGAATTTTATAAGCAAACAAATCATCAAGACAAGAAACATCTAACATATGCAAAGAAGAGGAATATAATATTGACGATCTCAACATAATGTGAGGTAATTTTGTAATATGAAAATTTCTATAACCGTATTTTCCCCTCTCATAATAATTATATGTAGGATCATAATCAAATTCAAAAATATAACTATCACATAAAATATTCTCTTCATGATCCACATGCATGCAAAGTTGACACTCTTCCAAAATAGTGGGATTATCACCAAATAAAGTCATGACCACTCCAAGCCCACTTTTATCAAAAAATTCGTAAGATTCAACACTCTCCAAATATGTGGGATTATTTTTAGCTAAAGTTGACACTCTTCCAAAACAACTTTTAATATTATTGCAAACATATTCATCATGAGGCTTAAATAAATTTTCAAGATCATAAGAAGAAGAATCACCCCAATAATGATCATTGCAAAAAGTAGTAGACATAGAAAAATTAGCATCCCCAAGCTTGGGGTTTTGCATATTATTAGCACAATTGACATTAATAGAATTTATAGTAAAATCATTGTAATCATGCTTTTAATTCAAGGAGCTATCATGAATCACTCCATAAATTTCTTCATCACAATTTTCGGATTCACGAATCTCAAGCCAAACTTCATAAAGATAATCTAGTGCACTCAACTCACTAGAAATTGGTTCAACATGATTGGATATTTTAAAAAGATTAGCAAGTGGATGGGGATCCATATCAATAGATTTTTAGCAAGCGGAGATGCAAGCATAAAGAAGGCACATGGCAACACAAGCAAATAAAAAATCTGACGAGAAAAAGGCGAACGAAAAAGGGGGCGAATGAAACGGCAAATTTTTGTGAAGTGGGGGAGAGGAAAACGAGAGGCAAATGGAAAATAATGTAAATTACGAGGAGATGAGATTAGTGATTAGGAACCTGGTATATGTTGAAGATCCTCCCCGGCAACGGCGCCAGAAATTCCTTTTGATGTCGCTTAAAGCTACGTCGGTATTTCCCCAAAGAGGAAGGGATGATGCTGCACAGCGGCGGTAGGTATTTCCCTCAGATATGAAACCAAGGTTATCGAACCAGAAGGAGAACCAAGCAACACAACATAAACAGCCCCTGCACACAGATAACAAATCCTCGCAACCCGACGTGTTAAAGGGGTTGTCAATCCCTTTCGGGTAACGGTGCCAGAAATTGGTGCGTGACGGGAAAAAGTTGTAATAGATTGAATAAATAGATCACAAATAAAATAAAGTGTGATAACCCACAAGTATAGGGGATCGCAACAGTTTTCGAGGGTAGAGTATTCAACCCAAATTTATTGATTCGACACAAGGGGAGTCAAAGAATATTCTCAAGTATTAGCAGCTGAGTTGTCAATTCAACCACGCCTGGAAACTTAATATCTGCAGCAAGGTATTTAGTAGCAAAGTAATATGATAGTACTGGTAACGGTAGCAAAAGTGATATTTTGGGGTTTTGTAGTGATTGTAACAGTAGCAACGGAAACGTAAATAAGCGAAGAACAATATATGAAAAGTTCGTAGGCATTGGATCGGTGATGGATAATTATGTCGGATGCGATCGATCATGTAACAGTTATAACATAGGGTGACACAGAACTAGCTCCAGTTCATCAATGTAATGTAGGCATGTATTCTGAATATAGTCATACATGCTTATGGAAAAGAACTTGCATGACATCTTTTGTCCTACCCTCCCGTGGCAGCGGGGTCCTATTGGAAACTAAGGGATATTAAGGCCTCCTTTTAATAGAGTACCGGACCAAAGCATTAACACATAGTGAATACATGAACTCCTCAAACTACGGTCATCACTGGTAATGATCCCGATTATTGTCACTTCGGGGTTAACGAATCATAACACATAATAGGTGGCTATAGTCTTGCAAGATAGGATCAAGAACTCATATATATTCATGAAAACATAATAGGTTCAGATCTGAAATCATGGCACTCGGGCCCTAGTGACAAGCATTAAGCATAGCAAAGTCATAGCAACATCAATCTTAGAACATAGTGGAAACTAGGGATCAAACCCTAACAAAACTAACTCGATTACATGATAAATCTCATCCAACCCATCACCATCCAGCAAGCCTACGATGCAATTACTCACGCACGGCGGTGAGCATCATGAAATTGGTGATGGAGGAAGGTTGATGATGACGATGGCGACGGATTCCCCTCTCCGGAGCCCCGAACGGACTCTAGATCAGCCCTCCCGAGAGAGTTTAGGGCTTGGCAGCGGCTCCGTGTTGTAAAACGCGATGAATCCTTCTCTCTGATTTTTTTCTCCCCGAAAGTGAATATATGGAGTCAAGGTTGAGGTCGGTGGAGCGTCAAGGGGCCCACGAGGTAGGGGGGCGCCCAGGGGGGTAGGCGCGCCCCCACCCTCGTAGATAGGGTGTGGGCCCCCTGACATGGATTCTTCTTCCAGTATTTTTTTATATATTCCAAAAATAATCTCCGTTGATTTTCAGGTCATACCGAGAACTTTTATTTCTGCACAAAAATAACACCATGGCAATTCTGCTGAAAACAGCATCAGTCCGGGTTAGTTCCATTCAAATCGTACAAGTTAGAGTCCAAAACAAGGGCAAAAGTGTTTGGAAAAGTAGATACGACGGAGACGTATAAACTCCCCCAAGCTTAAACCTTTGCTTGTCCTCAAGCAATTCAGTTGATAAACTGAAGGTGGTAAAGAAAAAACTTTTACAAACTCTGTTTGCTCTTGTTGTTGTAAATATGTAAAGCCAGCATTCAAGTTTTTAGCAAAGATTATGAACTAACCATATTCACAATAACATTTAGGTCTCATGTTTACTCATATCAATGGCATAATCAGCTAGCGAGCAATAATAACAAATCTCGGATGACATCACTTTCTCAAAAGAATCATGATATGATATAACAAGATGGTATCTCGCTAGCCCTTTCTGAGACCGCAAAACATAAATGCAGAGCACCTTTAAAGACCAAGGACTGACTAGAGATTGTAATTCATGGTAAAAGAGATCCAGTCACAATCATACTCAATGTAAACTAACAGTAATGGATGCAAATGACAGCAGTGCTCTCCACCTGGTGCTTATTAATAAGAGGATGATGACTCAACATAAAAGTAAATGGATAGGCCCTTCGCAGAGGGAAGCAGGGATTTGTAGAGGTGCCAGAGCTCGATTTTGAAATAGCGATGAATAATATTTTGAGCGGTATACTTTCATTGTCAACATAACAACCGAGAGATCTCGATATCTTCCATGCTACACACATTATAGGCGGTTCCCAAGCAGAATGGTAAAGTTTATACTCCCCCACCACCAACAAGCACCAATCCATGGCTTTCCCAAAACAACGGGTGCCTCCAACTAACAACAATCCTGGGGGAGTTTTGTTTGCAATTATTTTGATTTGATTTGAGCATGGTGAAAGGATCGATATGGTTGACTAGAGGGGGGGGTGAATAGGCAACTACCAATTTTTAGCTTTTCTTTACCAAATTAAACTTTGCATCAAAGTAGGTTGTCTAGATGTGCAACTAGGTGAACAACCTATATGATGCAACAACAAGCACACAAGCAAGCAAGGGAACAAACACTAAAGAGCTTGCACAAGTAAAGGTAACAGATAACCAAGAGTGGATCCGGTGAAGACGAGGATGTGTTACCGAAGTTCCTTCCTTTTGAGGGGAAGTACGTCTCCGTTGGAGCGGTGTGGAGGCACAATGCTCCCCAAGAAGCCACTAGGGCCACTGTATTCTCCTCACGCCCTCACACAATGCGAGATGCCGTGATTCCACTATTGGTGCCCTTGAAGGCGGCGACCGAACCTTTACAAACAAGGTTGGGGCAAACTCCACAACTTAATCGGAGGCTCCCAACAAGACCACGAAGCTTCACCACAATGGAATATGGCTCCGAGGTGACCTCAACCGTCTAGGGTGCTCAAACACCCAAGAGTAACAAGATCCGCTAAGGATGAGTGGGGGAATCAAAAATCTCTCGGTGGAAGTGTAGATCGGGGCCTTCTCAACCACTCCCGAGCAAATCAACAAGTTTGGTTGGCTAGGGAGTGAGATCGGGCGAAAATGGAGCTTGGAGCAATAATGGAGCTTTAATAGTGGAAGAGATAGGTCAAAGGGGGGAAGAAGACACCCTTCTATAGTGGGGGGAACAATCCACCCGTTACCCCCCACTCAGCCCCGCAGAGAGCGGTACTACCGCGGGGGCAGGGCGGTACTACCGCTCCTAAGCGGTACTACCGCTCCCCCTCAGCGGTACTGCCGCGCTAGAAGAGAAGGGGTTGGGGCTGGGACCCAGAGCGGTACTACCGCGGAGGCAGGGCGGTACTACCGCTCACAAGCAGCACTACCGCCACTACTACCGCAGCTAGTACCGTAAAACCCGACACGAGAAAATGCGCACTCGAGTCGAGGCGGTAGGAACACGGAGCCACAACGGTACTGCGGCTGAGGCCAACCAGCGGTACTACCACTCCGAGGAGCGGTACTACCGCTTACTGAGCTTCAGCCGTACTACCGCTATACTGCAGCTAGTGCCGTAAAACCCGACACGAGAAAATGCGCACTCGAGTCGAGGCGGTAGGAGCACGGAGCCGCAGCGGTACTACAGCTAAGGCCATAAGGCGGTACTACCGCTCTGAGGAGCGGTACTGCCGCTTAGTGAGCCTCAGCGGTACTACCGCTGTGGCCCGCGGTACTACCGCTGGGTCCAGGAAAAGACACAAAGGGGAGAAAAGAGAAGCTCCAGAGAGACGGAAAGAAACGGTGGGTGTGAGAAGAACGTGTACGTGTTGATTCCACCCAAACCATACCGAAGCAGATCCCCTCTTGATAGTACGGTGACTACTACGAAACTTAGTCCACCAACAAAGTCATGAAGGAAGCTACACCGTCTTGAGTAGAGCGCCGAGGAGAAATAATCGTTTCATGCCGAAGGATGAATATCTGAAAGAACTCAAAGCACCCGATTAGTCCGCAAATGCATTGTCATCAATCACCAAAACACCGTAGGGATAAATATGCCCTTACAATCTCCCCATTTTTGGTGGATTGATGACAACACGGGATTTGCACAGAAAAGAGTAATGACATAGAATGCAAGAGAACCTACGCCTCTAAAAAATAGACAGGCTCCCCCTAGATGTTGTGCACACTAGATAAGTGCTTTGGACTGCACGGCACACATACTTGGATCACGGCTCCCCCTATATTTTAGAGACCAACAACCTAAGCAAGATGTATGAGAACAACATATATGATAGGAGAAACATGCAAGCTATAAGATACCGAGGTGCATAACACATAGATAAGATAACAAAGGTAGCATATGTCTTACACCATATGTCTGGAACTTAGGTCTCACAAGCACAAAACCAAACAAAACCAACAACGAGAAAGCAAACGAACGACACAAAGACACACTCGCAAACACAAATCCCTAAACTCTCTCCCCCTTTGGCATCGAGACACCAAAAGGGCAGAGAGGGACACTACGACTCCAGGTGATGGGCGAGGAAGGTCCTGAACATCACATCTCTGCATCTTCATCGTGGGTTGAAAAGTGCTCGGCACCGGAGTCGGTCCAGTGACAGTTCTGATGAATCCAGTCCTCCTCTTCAGTGATCTATCCCTCAGACCCACTGACAACTATGGCTCCCAACTGACGCATGATCTCCTTGTGGCGCGTCCTGGCATTCTTCTCCGCCACATGAGTCATGTACTGACCATGGGACTCCATGCAGAAGAGCTTCTTCATCTTGCGCTTGAGCTTCTGGGCCCAAGATGGTTCTGCACTGGAGTGGCTAACGTCCTCATCATGGGCATCAGGAGCAGCCTCACCCTCAGTTCCCATGGCAGCAGCAGCAGCAGACGGGCCCCCCATGGCAGCAGTAGCAGAAGGACCCCCTGTGTGAGGCGCTAACTAGTTGTCCTTCTTCCTTAGGCGCTTGATCTCATGTGACACCAACTCTCCAGTTTCTAGCAGCACCCTGGGATAAGTCTGTGCCCAGGCCCTCTCAATGAGCCTCATGATGAAGGGACCATAGATAGGACACTTGCGCTCAGACACGGCAGATACAAGTTCAGACCACATGACATGAGAGATATCCAGGCTCTCTCCAGTGTTTGCTTCCTTCTCATGCTGACAGAAAAGGAGCATGTCCACGAGGTAGGAGTGAACCTGATCCAGATTCCCAATGCGAGGGAAGAGAGTCTCACGGAATATGCGATGAAGAATGTCCAGATACGGACATAGCTCGTAGGTCTTCTTCTCAGTGACAGGGTGAACCTTCACAGTGCAGTAGGGCCAAAGGGCTTGCTTGTGGGTGGAAGTAACATGGCGGTGAGGACAGAAACCGACAGGAGTCTCAAGCCCGTTATCCATCAAGTAACTCCATGAACGCCCCCCACTTGACAGAAAGTCGCTTGCCATTGGTCATCCAAGTTAGAGTCCTGTCGCTATCTGTTCCAAGATGGACGGTGGCAAAGAATTGAGCCAACAAATCCGCATCGAAATCCTTGTTGAACTGCATGATCCTGAGAATGTTCAGCTGAGTGCACATCTGAAAGGCTTCTCCAAAGTACTCTGGATCCTTCTCCATAGCATCGGTGTCAATGGAGCGAACATCAACATAGAGATTCTTCTTGGCCTTGATCACATCAAAGTAGATGGCAAACTGAAAACGGTTCCAGAACGGACGGTTGACCAAAGTGGGTTCTTGGTCCACCGTATTGGGGTTGCGGCGACGCTTCTCCCAAAACTCCTTGCTGTTCATCTCAGTCACAGCCTTCCCTTTTGGCTTGTTGGCGGCTCGCTTCGATTGCTGAGGAGGTGGAGGAACAATTGCAGAAGCACTTGCTGGAGGCGGTTGGGTGCTCGAGGAACCACCGGTAGGCTCTGAGGTCCGGTAGCGCTTGGAGGTGGCATGCCCGGGGTTGATACGGTGACCTTGCTGCTCGGAAATGTCATCACCTGGAGCCAAACACAAAAGGAGGCAAAACAACCAGAAGAAACGAGCATAAGCCAACAAACACAACAAAAGGATCAAGGGAAGGTAGGAGAATGATGGAAATTGGCATGCAGCGGTAGTACCGTGACCTGCCCACGGTAGTACCGCCCCAAGCGGTAGTACCGCCCCAAAGGGAGCGGTAGTACCGCCCTAGGCCAAGCGGTAGTACCGCTCCAAAGGGAGCGGTAGTATGGCTTGAGGCGGATACACAGCAGTTTCAAAGCGCAAGGCGGTGAAACAGTGGTTTCCTACTACCGTGGACAGATCCGGCACTACCGGCCTACCAAATTCAAAAATATTCCTACCAAACATCAATCTAGATGATCTAGTTGCCTTCTCCAACCAACTCAAGCCTAGATTTAGCCAAAAATCTAGAGATGCAACCACCATTGCCCCTAAGCACAAGATCTAAAAGCAAGACCAAAAGAGAGAAGGAACATGGGAAATACCGGCATCCATGGCAAGAGGACGAGGTGGGGATTGACTCCACCGAAGGAAATGGAGAGGAACGCCCCGGAGGAGGAGATCCACCGGAGCCCTTCCGCGGCGGAACGGTGCTGGAGAGAGGGAGAGGCACGAGGGGGCGAGCGAATGAGTATGGGGGAGAAGAAACCTCCCCCTGCCCCGATAAAAAAAACCCTTGGCCCCGCCCCGCAGCGGTAGTACCGCGCTGGGGAGCGGTAGTACCGCTCATAAGCGGTAGTTCCGCACTGGTGTGGCGGTAGTACCACTTAACACGGTAGTACCCTCCATCACCAGCAGTAGTACCGCTTATCAGCAGTAGTACCGCTCGCCAGCAGCGGCAGTACCGCCCAGCACACCGCGGCAACTAGACTATATGGCTTAGCTAAAAAAACAGAAAACCCGCAACGAAAAGCAAAAGAACACATCAGCAAGAGGCCAAGAAACCTCTCTTCAAGAGAGGGCGGTGGCCAAAGCCACCTATGTTTGAGTCAAGAGGTATGGCGCCGCGAAGATTTTAACCTTGGGCCCATGACCAAAACTCATCTTTTGAGCACACGTGCCATCAACAATGGCTAAAGTGAAAGACTTGATCAATTTATGCATAATGGGGGGAGGGAGAGTTCATTGAGAGAACAGCACTCCCCCTATGTCCATGCCTACACCTAAACTAGACAACAAATTGAGCGTGGTAGGGTGTGCACGGGTTCAAGCAACATTGCTCGAATCAATGATATTTAGCTCATGCCTTAACTCATGAAATCTTGCTTCATCCAAGGGCTTCGTGAAAATATCTGCAAGGTTGTCATGAGTGTTGACATAGTTGAGCTCGATATCTCCTCGCCTAATGTGATCCCGGATGAAGTGATACCGAATCTCAATATGCTTCGTCTTGAAGTGTTGCACCGGGTTGAGAGAAATCTTGATGGCACTTTCATTGTCACACCAAAGAGGCACTTTGTCACAAGTAACACCGTAATCCTTTAAAGTTTGCCTCATCCATAAGAGTTGTGCACAACAACTACCGGCCGCAACATACTCCGCTTCGATGGATGAGAGAGACACACAACTTTGCTTTTTGGAAGACCAACTTACCAACGAGCAACCAAGGAATTGGCATCCTCCGGAAGTGGACTTCCTATCCACTTTGTCTGCCGCCCAATCGGAATCCGAGTACCCTACAAGCTTGAAGTTTGATCCTCTTGGGTACCATAAGCCAAAGTTTGGGGTATGAGCCAAATATCGAAAGATTCGTTTGACGGCCACATAGTGACTTTCCTTAGGTGCGGCTTGAAACCGTGCACAAATTCCCACACTCAACATGATGTCCGGTCTAGATGCACAAAGGTAAAGCAAGGATCCAATCATGGAACGGTATACCTTTTGATCCACCACTTTACCATTGGGATCTAGATCAAGTTGACACTTGGTGGGCATTGGGGTGGAAGCCGGCTTGACATCACTTAGCTTGAATCTCTTGAGCATGTCTTGAGTGTATTTGGATTGATTGATGAAGGTTCCTTCTCTTCTTTGCTTCACTTCAAACCCTAGAAAGAACTTCAACTCCCCCATGGAGGACATCTCGAACTTTGAGGTCATGAGAGCGGCAAATTCCTCATTGAAAGCTTTGTTAGGAGAACCAAAGATAATATCATCAACATATAATTGGCACACAAACAACTCCCCTTTGACCTTCTTAGTAAAAAGAGTGGGGTCGATTATCCCAACTTCAAACCCATGGTCTTGTAACAACTCGGTAAGGTGGTCATACCACGCACGTGGGGCTTGTTTAAGGCCATAGAGTGCCTTATCGAGTTGATACACATGATCGGGAAAGTAGGGATCCTCGAACCCGGGGGGTTGCTTGACGTACACCAATTCATTAATGGGACCATTAAGAAAAGCACTCTTCACATCCATTTGATGTAGCTTAAAGTTATGATGAGAAGCATATGCAATAAACATGCGAATGGATTCAAGACGAGCAACGGGAGCAAAGGTTTCACCGTAGTCGATACCCTTGACTTGGGAGTAGCCTTGTGCTACCAAACGAGCCTTGTTGTGAATGATAATCCCATGGGCATCTTGCTTGTTCTTGAATATCCACTTGGTTCCAATGACATTGTGGTTCCCCATTGGCCTTGGCACCAATCTCCACACTTTGTTGCGCTCGATGTTGTTGAGTTCTTCATGCATGGCATTGAGCCAATCCGGATCTTCGAGCGCCTCATAGACCTCGTGAGGTTCCACACAAGAGACAAATGCGTGATGCTCACAATAATTTGCTAATTGTCTACGAGTGCTTACCCCCTTTCTTAAGCTTCCAAGCACGTTCGTCATGAGATGATCCTTGGTGGAGAGCTTGGAAGCAACTTTGGCGGCACGACGCTCTAATTCCTCCTCGTTGGTGAGTTGAGGAGCGGTTACTTGATCATCTTGAGCGTCGTCATGAACTTGTTCTTGGTCTTGAACTTGCTCGGGGGAGAGAATTTGAACTTGGGCATCACTTGATGTGTCAACACCGTCTTGAGTATGATCTTGCCCTAGGTCTTGTTCATGAGGTTGAGGGCCTTCACTTTGTTCTTCGGAAGCGTGTGGGCCTTGGGTTGGTGATGGCTCCACTTGAGTGGAGCATTGTCCTTCTCCTTCGGCCACAAGGGGTTCCTCAATGGGTAGGATGAAACCAACACCCATTCTTCTTATGGCTTGAGGAGGAATTTCATCACCTACATCACAAGTGCCACTTTGCTCCACTTGGGAGCCGTTATTCTCATCGAACTCCACGTTACACGTCTCCTCAATAAGTCCCGTGGATTTATTGAGGACACGGTAAGCATGAGAGTTTGTAGCATAACCAACAAATATGCCCTCATAAGCTCTAGCCTCAAATTTAGACAACCGAACACCTTTCTTGAGAATGAAACACTTACACCCGAATACCCGGAAGTACTTGAGGTTGGGCTTGTTACCGGTGAGTATCTCATAAGGAGTCTTGTTCAAGCCCTTGCGGAGGTAGAGCCGATTTGATGCATGACACGCGGTGTTGATGGCTTCGGCCCAAAAGTTGTACGGAGACTTGAACTCCGCCATCATGGTCCTTGCCGCATCCATCAACGTCCGGTTCTTCCTCTCCGCAACATCGTTTTGTTGAGGGGTGTATGGTGCGGAATATTGATGCTTGATTCCCTCATCACTAAGAAATTCATCCAAGGTGTAGTTCTTGAACTCGGTGCCGTTGTCACTTCTAATTGTCAAGATCTTTGCATTGTGTTGATGTTGTGCTTCATTGGCAAAGTCAATGACGGTTTGTTGGGTCTCGCTCTTCCTCTTGAAGAAATACACCCACGTGTACCTTGAGTAGTCATCCACAATCACCAAGCAATACTTTCTACCTCCAATACTATCGAAGGATGGAGGCCCAAAGAGATCCATGTGAAGGAGCTCCAAAGGCCTCTTTGAATAAATGATAGTCGTGGGAGGGTGAGCCTTCTCATGTAGCTTTCCTTCGATACAGGCACTTCAAGCACGATCTTTAGCAAAACTAACATTCGTTAGTCCACGGACATGGTCCCCCTTAAGGAGACTTTGCAAAGATCTCATATTGACATGGGCTAAACGGCGATGCCAAAGCCATCCCACATCAACTTTAGCCATTAGGCATGTCGCGGTCTTAGTGGGTCGCTCCGAAAAGTTAATCACATATAGACCGTTCTCGACATGCCCAACAAAGGCTACTTTAAGAGTCTTGCTCCACAAGAGGGCCACGGTATCGATATCAAAGAAAGTGGCAAAGCCCATGATTGCAAGTTGACGAACAGAAAGTAAATTGTATGCAAGGGACTCAACAAGCATGACCTTCTCGATCGTGAGATCATGAGAGATGACCACCTTGCCAAGTCCCAATACCTTAGAAGATGAGGCGTCACCCCACTCGACATTGGTGGGCATAGATGGAACCTTGTGCACGTCCACCACCAAGTCCTTGCTTCCGGTCATATGATTTGTAGCTCCGCTATCGAGCAACCATGATCCACCACCGGAAGCAAACACCTACAAGAGATCAATGCTTGGTTTTAGGTACCCATTTTGTAATGGGTCCTTTGATGTTAGTAACAAGGGTCTTAGGAACCCAAATAGACCATTCAATGTGCTCATGAAGAGAACCAACAAATTTGGCATAAACATGCCCATCACTAGCACGGCACAACACATAAGAAGGATTAAAGTCGCCGGCTTTGTTGGGTGAGGTGACATTGCCCTTATTGACTTTGTTCTTCTTCTTCTCCTCGGGGACACTTTCTCCCGCCCTCACAAAGGTTTGCATGAGGGGAGGAGGACGTTTGGTCTTGTCATTCTTCTTCTTGTTTTTGGAGTCGGGGACGTACCCAACCCCTTCCTTCGCCACACCTCCCTTTTGGTTGATCAAGAGATCATTGAGGTTCTTCTTGCCTTGTATGCAAGTCGCAAGGCCTCTCTCAAGTTGCTCCTTCAACTTAGCATTTTCCTCAACAAGATGTATATGCTCACAACACGGGTTAGTAGCATTTGCATTATCAATTAAAACCATATGAGGAAAAGTTGCTTTCTCCTTAGTTAGCTTCACTTGGAGTTGATCATGAGACTCCTTGAGACTAGCGTGAATACCCTTCAAGGCCTTGTGGGCCTTGTCAAGTATATCAAACTCCTCTTTGAGTCTAGCAAGATCAACTCTGAGTTTGGCCTTCTCAGAATTTAGCACACGAGAAACAACGAGGGCATGATCATAATCTTTCTCTAACTTAGCATGATCAACGTTGTATGACTCCTCAAGAGCCAAACGAAGACCACGCTCTTCCTCAAGAGCATTGGAAAGATCCGAAATCTCATCGGCATAGTCACGACTATGCCCTTCCATCTTTGAGATGGTGTCTTCGTGAGCCTCGATCATGTCATTGGCCTCACCAAGTTGTTCCAAGAGAGCAACAAAGTGCTTCTTGGATTTTTCCCTTGAGTTTGCCCATAAAGGCCTCAAACTCGTTAGCCTCCACATTAGCTCCCTCAACTTCATTAATGCTCTCCGATGGGGAAGGATGATTAATGATGGTAGTTTTGATGTTGGAGGTTACCTTGTTGGTGGCTTTCGCCATGAGGCACTTGGCGTTGATGCTCTCGTTAGGTGAGTCGAAGAGAGACACTCGTGACATTGTGGCAATGGCGACGGAGGCCATGGCAACCGACTCATCATCTTCATCATCGTCATCATCCTCATTGTACTCTTCTTGCACAACCAAGGCCTTGGGAGGAGTCTTCTTGGTGAAGTTGTTCTTGTTGGGGAACGACTTGGCCTTGTCCTTTCGGATGAGTTTGACACCATTGTCTTCCCTCTTCTCATACGGGCATTCCGCAACGAAATGACTCACGTTGCCGCAATTGTAACAAGTCCTTACACGTTGCTTGCCCCTCGTGCCACTCGAGGTGTTTTTGCTAAAGTTGTTCCTCGAGTTTTTCTTGCTCCAAAATTGCCTTGAAGCAAGTGCCATGTGTTCATGGTATGCATACTTTGTATCTTCGGGGTTTCTCTCCTCCTCTTCCTCTTCTTCGTTTTCCACGGTGAGCTTGGCCTTCAAAGCAAGGTTAGGCTTCTTTCCCCGTTGAGAACGGAGCACCGCATTGTCGGCGGTCTTGTCCAAAATGTTCATGGCCACAAACTCATCCAACACCTCGCTTGAGGTCAAAGTGTGGAAGTCCGGTCTTTGGCGAATGACGGAGGACATGGCCTTGTGGTAGGGCATCATTGCCTTGAGGAATTTGCGCTTGATCCAATTGTCATCCGTGTCCTTGCTCCCGTGATCTCGTAGTGAGACCGCGAGTTTGGTGACTCTCCGATAAAGCTCACGAGGTTCTTCATCTTCCTTCATTGCAAACTCATCGGCCTCATCTTGTACCACTTCATAGTTGGAGCGTTGAATGCTTGCGCTTCCCCGGTAGAGAGACACGACACAATGCCATGCATCTTTGGCCAAGGCGAAGGGACGAAGATGAGGTAGGTCTTCGGGTGGAATTGCATCTTGAATGATGAAGAGAGCATTCTCATTGAATTGATTGTCCGCGGCTTCTCGAGGAGTGAAGTTGCTTGGATCATGTGGGTAGAAACCTTCTTCAATGATTCTCCAAAGGTTAGTGTTCACATGATTTAAATGACGTTTAAAGCAGTAAACCCAAGAATCAAAATCCTCATTTTTCACAATCTTAGGAGGAGGACCGGCATGATTCAAATGAGTAGAAGGAACCGGTCCACCATACACAAGTGGTGGTTCCACATGGGCAAAGATGCCGGTGCCATTCTTGCCACTAGAAGAAGGAGCCTTTTCACTACTAGCTTCCCCCTTGTCGGGGATAGCATCCGACACCTTGTTGGTGGGATCCCCCACTTTCAACGGTGCTGTGGATAGTTTAAGCCCCTCAAGAAATTTAGTAAACATGTTTTCAACTTCGGTCATCATGGAGGTTTTCAATGTCTCCAAGGCTACATTGAACTCCTCACGAGAGACCGAAGTTCCCCCATCGCCCGTAGACGAGATAGGATTCACACCGGAGTGTTCCTCCGCTCCGTCTATGGTATCAACCATACTCTTTGGACGGTAAAGTCCTTAATAAAGAGACGAGGCTCTGATACCAATTGAAAGGATCGATATGGTTGACTAGAGGGGGGTGAATAGGCAACTACCAATTTTTAGCTTTTCTTTACCAAATTAAACTTTGCATCAAAGTAGGTTGTCTAGATGTGCAACTAGGTGAACAACCTATATGATGCAACAACAACAAGCACACAAGCAAGCAAGGGAACAAACACTAAAGAGCTTGCACAAGTAAAGGTAAGAGATAACCAAGAGTGGATCCGGTGAAGACGAGGATGTGTTACCGAAGTTCCTTCCTTTTGAAGGGAAGTACGTCTCCGTTGGAGCGGTGTGGAGGCACAATGCTCCCCAAGAAGCCACTAGGGCCACCGTATTCTCCTCACGCCCTCACACAATGCGAGATGCCGTGATTCCACTATTGGTGCCCTTGAAGGCGGCGACCGAACCTTTACAAACAAGGTTGGGGCAAACTCCACAACTTAATCGGAGGCTCCCAACAAGACCACGAAGCTTCACCACAATGGAATATGGCTCCGAGGTGACCTCAACCGTCTAGGGTGCTCAAACACCCAAGAGTAACAAGATCCGCTAAGGATGAGTGGGGGAATCAAAAATCTCTCGGTGGAAGTGTAGATCGGGGCCTTCTCAACCACTCCCGAGCAAATCAACAAGTTTGGTTGGCTAGGGAGTGAGATCGGGCGAAAATGGAGCTTGGAGCAATAATGGAGCTTTAATGGTGGAAGAGGTAGGTCAAAGGGGGGAAGAAGACACCCTTTTATAGTGGGGGAACAATCCACCCGTTACCCCCCACTCAGCCCCGCAGAGAGCGGTACTACCGCGGGGGCAGGGCGGTACTACCGCTCCAAGCGGTACTACCGCTCCCCCTCAGCGGTACTGCCGCGCTAGAAGAGAAGGGGCTGGGGCTGGGACCCAGAGCGGTACTACCGCGAGGCAGGGCGGTACTACCGCTCCCAAGCAGCACTACCGCCACTACTACCGCAGCTAGTACCGTAAAACCCGACACGAGAAAATGCGCACTCGAGTCGAGGCGGTAGGAACACGGAGCCACAAGCGGTACTGCGGCTGAGGCCACCAGCGGTACTACCGCTCCGAGGAGCGGTACTACCGCTTACTGAGCTTCAGCCGTACTACCGCTATACTGCAGCTAGTGCCGTAAAACCCGACACGAGAAAATGCGCACTCGAGTCGAGGCGGTAGGAGCACGGAGCCGCAGCGGTACTGCAGCTGAGGCCATAAAGCGGTACTACCGCTCCGAGGAGCGGTACTGCCGCTTAGTGAGCCTCAGCGGTACTACCGCTGTGGCCCGCGTACTACCGCTGGGTCCAGGAAAAGACACAAAGGGGAGAAAAGAGAAGCTCCAGAGAGACGGAAAGAAACGGTGGGTGTGAGAAGAACGTGTACGTGTTGATTCCACCCAAACCATACCGAAGCAGATCCCCTCTTGATAGTACGGTGACTACTACGAAACTTAGTCCACCAACAAAGTCACGAAGGAAGCTACACCGTCTTGAGTAGAGCGCCGAGGGGAAATAATCGTTTCGTGCCGAAAGGATGAATATCTGAAAGAACTCAAAGCACCCGATTAGTCCGCAAATGCATTGTCCATCAATCACCAAAACACCGTAGGGATAAATATGCCCTTACACATGGGACTGGGCATCCCGGTGACCAGCCATTTTCTCGTGAGTGAGGAGCGGAGTCCACTCCTCTTGAGAATAACCCGCCTAGCATGGAAGATACAGACAGCCCTAGTTGATACATGAGCTATTCGAGCATACAAAACAGAATGTTTATTTGAAGGTTTAGAGTTTGGCACATACAAATTTACTTGGAACGGCAGGTAGATACCGTATATAGGAAGGTATGGTGGACTCATATGGAATAACTTTGGGGTTTATGGAATTGGATGCACAAGCAGTATTCCCTCTTAGTACAAGTGAAGGCTAGAAAAAGACTGTGAAGCGACCAGCTAGAGAGCGACAATAGTCATGAACATGCATTAAAATTAATCAACACCGAATGCAAGCATGAGTAGGATATAATGCACCATGAACATAAATATCGTAGAGACTATGTTGATTTTGTTTCAACTACATGCGTGAACATGTGCCAAGTCGAGCCACTCAAATTATTCAAAGGAGGATACCACCCTACCATACCACATAACAACCATTTTAATAGCATGTTGGCACGCAAGGTAAACCATTATAAACTCCTAGCTAATTAAGCATGGCATAAGAAACTACAATCTCTAATTGTCATTGCAAATATGTTTCTTTCATAATAGGCTGAATCAGGAATGATGAAGTAATCATATTTACAAAAACAAGAGAGGCCGAGTTCATACCAGATTTTCTCATCTCAATCAGTTCATCATATATCATCATTATTGCCTTTCACTTGCACGACCGAATAGTGTGGATAATAATAATAGTGCACGTGCATTGGACTAAGCTGGAATCTGCAAGCATTCAATTCATGGGAGAAGACAAGGTAATATGGGCTCTTTGTTAGATCAACAATAATGCATATGAGAGCCATTCAACATTTTAATCATGGTCTTCTCCTATTGACCCCCAAAGAACAAGAAAAGAAACAAAACTATATACACAGGAAAGCTCCCAACAAGCAAAAGAAGAATGAGAAATCTTTTTGGGTTTTTTCTTTTTAATTACTACTACTACAGACATGGAAAGTAGACTAGCTAGAAGCTACAACTATTTTTTTTTCTTAAGGTTTTTCAAACACACAAGAAGAAAACTTAAAAAGGAAAATAAACTAGCATGGATGAAACAATAAAAAAAGTAAGAGCACCGACAACTGGCATGAGTGTGTGAACATGAATGTAGTGTCGGTGAGAGATACGTACTCCCCCAAGCTTAGGCTTTTGGCCTAAGTTGGTCTATGCTCATGGATCAAAGTTGTAGCTGGGGTCATACTGAGATGCAGCGGCAATTGCCTGATGAGCTGCAGCTTGGAGGCGAGCTGCCTTCGCCCTCCTCTCGTACTCGGTTGCCTCCTCCTTGGTTATAACATAACTCCCTTTTGCCTGAAAGTCAAATAAAGTAGGAGCAGGGAGAGCGACATGATAGGTGCGTTGTTTGTCAAAGATTAGTCGGTACTGGAGGAACTGATTGTTCCTCTCAACAAACTGATGACAAACCATGGCATTATAATCTAAATAAGCAGGAGGCACTCAATATCATCTCCACGTATGGGTATCTCAAGAAAATCAGCTAAATGGGTTGCATAAATTCCACCAAAGAAATCTCCATCAATACTATTATTATGCAACCTACGTGCAACAATGGCCCCCAAGTTATATTGTCTATCTCCTAATACAGCACTCTTGAGGACACTAAGATCAGGAACACACATGTGACATGTTTCATCCTTACCATTAATGCATCTACCTATGAAGAGAGCAAAATAATGTATAGCAGGAAAATGAATGCTCCCTATGGTAGCTTGCGTGATTTCCCTAGATTCCCCCACAGTTATACTAGCAAGAAAGTATTTATATTTAGATTTGCGAGGTTCACTAACATTACCCCACTGTGGGAGTTTACAAGCAGTGTTAAAATCTTCTAAGTTCATGGTATAGGATTTATCATAAAGATCAAACAGGACAGTTTGAGAATTGCGTGATGATGTAAATTTAAACCTTCTCACAAATGAATCAGTTAAATAGAGGTACTGACGGCACTTATCTGCCACGAAGCTCTCAAGATCGGCATTACACACATATGCGTCAAATTCCTCCTTGATTCCTGCTTGAACCATGAAGTCCTCTGACGGCCATTCACAAGGCCGCACTTGAGCATCCCTTGGTAGTTCATTGTCCGGCTCGCGTATTGCGGGCCTGGGTCCTTACTTCCTTGAAGAACCACCTTGGTACATTTTCCTGAACATATTTCTTCCTCTGAAAAATTTCTGAAATTTTTAGTAACTTAAAAATAAAAGTGAACCAAACTCAACAAAATTGATAGAAACTACTCCTACAAGTGCCTAGAGGCCATATCATGCATTAAAACTACTTTTGACCACATAAATTTACATGCAAGCTCAAGAACAGGGTCACCTAAGCAGCAAAAATTTGCAATAAATAAAGCACTAGAACAAAAACTAATTGGACCATTGGAGGAGTCACATACCAAAGAATAATCCCCCAAAGCAGTTTTGTGAATGGAGCTTTGAGCAAGGAGATCGAAAATGGCAGCAAGATGAGCAAGAACTCGGGTTTGAGATGGCTAGTGATTTTTCTGGGAGGAAGAAGGAGTGTGTGGTGGCTGGAATAAGTGGAGGGGACCCACGTGGGGTCCACGAGGCAGGGGGCGCCCAGGGGGTGGGCGTGCCCTCCATCCTCGTGGGCACGTGGCTGCTCCCCCTGCTGTGTTTTCAGTGCGAGATATTCTCAAATATTCTAGAAAAAATCATATTTAAATTTTAGGGCATTTGGAGAACTTTTATTTTTGGGGTATTTTTTTCTTGCAAGGATAATTCAGAAAACAGACAGAAAATTCTATTTTTTTCTTTATTTAATATAAATAACAGAAAGTAAAAAGAGGGTACAGAAGGTTGTGCTTTCTAATTTCATCCATCTCATCCTCATCAAAAGGAATCCATTAACAAGGTTGATCAAGTCTTGTTAACAAACTCATTTCGAATAACATGAAACCGGAGAATTTTTTAATAACACTAGGTTACCTCAACGGGGATATGCACATCCCCAGCAATAAGGATATCATATTTCTTCTTGACAGTAGGAAGAGGAAATTCAAAACCTCCAATAGTAATTGTTGAAATTTTTCCAATAGAATTTATATTGTGGACTTGAGGTTGTTTCCTCGGAAAGTGTTTCGTATGCTCATTACCATTAACATGAAAAGTGACATTGCCTCTGGTGCAATCAATAACAGCCCCTGCAGTATTCAAAAAGGGTCTTCCAAGAATAATAGACATACTATCGTCCTTGGGAATATCAAGAATAACAAAGTCCGTTGAAATAGTAACGTTTGCAACCAGAACAGGCACATCCTCACATATACCGACAGGTATAGCAGTTGATTTATCAGCCATTTGCAAAGATATTTCAGTAGGTGTCAACTTATTCAAATCAAGTCTACGGTATAAAGAGAGAGGACTAACTCCGGCTCCAAGATCACATAAAGCAGTTTTAACATAGTTTCTTTTAATGGAGCATGGTATAGTTGGTACTCCTGGATCTCCAAGTCTTTTTGGTATTCCACCCTTAAAAGTATAATTAGCAAGCATGGTGGAAATTTCAGCTTCCGGTATCTTTCTTTTATTAGTAACAATTTCCTTCATATATTTAGCATAATGATTCATTTTAAGAATATCAGTCAAACACATACGCAAAAAGATAGGTCTAATCATTTCAGCAAAGCGCTCAAAATCCTCATCATCCTTTTTCTTGGATGGTTTAGGAGAAAAAGGCATGGGTTTCTGAACCCATGGTTCTCTTTCTTTACCGTTCTTCCTAGCAACAAAGTCTCTCTTATCATAACGTTGATTCTTTGATTGTGGGTTATCAAGATCAATAGCAGGTTCAATCTCTACATCATTATCATTGCTAGGTTGAGCATCGACATGAACATCATCATTAACATTATCACTATGTTCATGTTCATTACCAGATTGTGTTTCAGCATCAGAAATAGAAACATCGTTGGGATTCTCAGGTGTGTCCACAACAGGTTCACTAGAAGCATGCAAAGTCCTATCATTCTTCTTTTTCTTCCTCTTAGAAGGACTAGGTGCATCAATATTAATTCTCTGAGAATCCTGCTCAATTCTCTTAGGATGGCCCTCAGGATAAAAAGGTTCCTGAGTCATTTTACCACCTCTAGTCATAACTCTAACAGCATTATCCTTCTTATTATTTAATTCATTGAGCAAATCATTCTGAGCTTTAAGTACTTGTTCTACTTGAGTGGTAACCATAGAAGCATGTTTACTAATAAGTTTAAGTTCACCTTTAACATTAGCCATATAATCACTCAAGTGTTCAAGCATATCAGCATTGTGTTTCAATTGTCTACCAACATAAACATTGACGTTTTCTTGTTTAACCATAAAGTCATCAAACTCATCCAAGCATTGGCTAGCAAACTTAGTAAATGGGATTTCACATTTATCAAATCTATAGAGAGAATTTACCTTTACTACCTGTCGGGGATATACCCCGCGGTATGACCCGGCTAGGAGTTGATGTTTTCATTGGTGACCCGACAGACACAGTCATGTAACCCGGCAGACACAGTCATGTAACCCGGCAGACACAGTCATGTAACCCGGCAGACACGGTCATATGAGGCAGATAGTTAAGCAGACAGTTAAGCCAGACAGTTAAGACGGACAGTTAAGCCAGATAGTTAAGCCAGACAGTTAAGCCAGATGGTAAGTGAGATTGTAGGTTAACAGTTAAGAAGCCCGAAACGTTAAAGAAAGCCCATGGAGAGAAAAACAGAATAGTTAAGTCTTAAGTCCGAGTTGGACTCTACATGTAACCCGCCCCTTCAACATATATAAGGAGGGGCGGGGCACCCCAAGAGGGACAGGGTGAATAATCATTAAGTCTAGACACAAATAGGAGAGCCAGAGATACGACGACTCCCTGATGATGATAATGAGACTTAGCCACAAACAACATGTAGGGCTATTACCGGATGATGTTTCCCGGGGCCCGAAGCTGTCTAAATTCTTGTCTTGTATGTTGCATCTCTTGTCCCGATCAACCCCTTTCAAGCTATCACATAGATTCGTTGGCCTCACGACTAAGTCCTCACACTAGGACATCTGTCGTGACGTTTCCACGATAGTTGGCACCCACCGTGGGGCTCGCGCACGGTGGTGTTGAGTTCTTGGAGGGATCTCTCTCTCTCTCAGGGATCAAGAAGTTTATAATTTTTTGGATGAAGACTAGTTGGTTGCAAGTCAAGCTGTTGTCATAACCCGGATTGGCTCTTGAGATTTTCTTTTTCTTTCGTCACGCTACCTCGGCTCCAAGTTAACCCAGGGAAAATTCATCGCCGGACAGCTGATGTAACTTCAGCAGCCTTTATCTTCGCAAGTCGTTTCTACTGGCCATGGTCAAGATTGACAAAGGCAATTTTTTGTGGGTCCAAGAGTTTTTCGGATTCGCCTCCTAATCAAACTACGACCTGGACGCCTCCGATTCCGCCGTTCTCCACCTCGGTTTCGGCCGTGGGTCTCCGTGGCTGGCGAGTCTCCGTTGTTGTTTTCCTCGCAAGTATCTCTCCGCCGAGCTGTTAAGACGCCTCTACTAAACCGGTCTGCGCTAAGCCAGACTCCAAGCCGCCATCATGGGCTGCCTCTGCTGCTTGTTTCCTACCATACATGATGCCTAGTTATCACGCAGCAGCAATCAAGATCTATATGTCAACACATCACCTCAATAGCAAGTTTCAAGTCAAGTGGTCAGGGCGTACGTACAAACTATGGAAAACTCGCCTGGAAATCCCACGGCCCGAAAAGCTGGCCACGACCTAGTGGTGGTGGATCAACCAAGATAACAACGACTCGTGGATGGCCTGGTTCCACCTCTGCCTCCAACCCATCTCTGGGACTACTTTAAAGCCGCGGTGGTCGCGCCTCAAGTCAGTTCACCCGATCTCACTTCGCGGTACTGCTCTGAGTCGCCGTCTCCTGCCGAGGCCACGCCTCCGCCTGGTCTTCAATCGCGCAACGCCCATAGCTCTGACCACCTGCTGCCTCAAGCCGCCTCCGCCGACATGCGCTGAGCCGCCGTTGCCACGACCCGCCAGACTCCATCATTACTGATTGTGAGGCCTTGCTGCAATCCACCATACTGGCCTCTTACCTCTGTGCCGGTTTCTGCCTCTGCCTCATCCTTCTGCTGCGAGATGGCCTTGCGCCACGGGCACCTCCAGAGCCACCATGGCTCCGTGTGGCTCCGCCCAGCGTTTTCTCTGCCGCGGCTGCCTCCGAAGGACAACTCTGCCTCTTCCCCGTCTGAGCCGCCATGGCCGCACTCTATTTTTATATATAGCTAAGCCGAACCTGAATCCTTCACCCTGACGGTCTCAGCTGCTCGGCTCTGTTGAGTCACGGCCTCGTCACCAGCTTTGCTTCAATTCGCTGATGCCTCATCACCCCAGAGCGGTCCACTGCCTCTATCGTGGATGCAACCTGGCCCTGAACCATCATCAACACGCCCCGGCGCAGAACCGCCGTTGGAGAGCCGCCGTTGCCATCGCTGGTGCGGCTTCGAAGCTACTGCCTCTTACAAACTTGACAAGATGCCGCCTGCGTCGGGATGAGCCGCCCTCGCCGCGACCCCGTACTGCCTCAGTAGCGGGAGAGTCGCCGAGGCCATGACCCGCCGACGGCCTCGCTAAAACGCCGTTGTGCTTCTGAGCCGCCAAAGCTCCTCTGCTATGGTGTGTTTTTCTCGCCTCTATTGCGAGTCAATCCGTTTGCCCCTGCCGCAGAACCACCTTCGCCATGCCGCTGTGAACCGCCCGAGCATCACGACCTGTGAATCGCCACAAGCCACACCGCTACAAGCCGCTGGCGTTTTTCTACCTTGAGTCGGTCGTCCGCGGGCCGCTGCGGACTACCCTCGCCAGTCGTATTCACTCTAAGCCGTCCCCAACTCTGCTGCAACCCAGCATGGTTGCGGTCCGCCTCACCTCCACCTGAGCGCGGCCCCGCAACCCATAAGCCACCGCCGGCTTCCAATCACCATCCGACTCTGCCACGAGCGCCCTTGCCGGCTCCACCTTCCCCTGCGGCCGGCCCGCCTTCGGCCGTCTACGACCCGGTCCGGCTCCCGCTGCACGAGGCCACACCCGCGTGCTTTCGCTCCGACTTACACAGTGCCGCCCCGTTCTGCATCATCCGTCCGCGGCCCGACTCTTGCGTCGCCCCGGCCAGCTTGCCGCCCCGCCGCTGCGAGTCGCCTCGGCATGGACCTCCACGGCCATTATCGTGCCTTGAACCGCCCCCGCCTCAGAGTTGCTCCATTGACCCGCCTCGCTGATGCAGCACGGCTGCCGTCGAACCGACTATGTCCTGGGCCGGGCTCTGAGTCGCCCCGGCGGCCTGCCTCGGCCACGAGCCTCTCTGTTGCCGTGGCCTCGTCTGCGCCGACAGGCCGCCTCCGCTACCACTAGGTCGATGCCGCGGGTTCACTGGGAGCCACCAAAGTGCCTCTACCTCCAACGTGATTACTTCTGGGAGCACACTAAGCAAAAGATCAGCAATGCTTTTCATCAACTATTCACATGGCTACAGTACTAGAGGACAAATACTGGAGCAACAAGCTAGTACAACTGAGATGTGCTATATCCATCTGAGCCTTACCACCAGAATTCATCATCCGTATTTGCTTTGACATCCAGTTTTGGCGACTTCATAGTTGTATTATCATCGCAACCTGCTACTCACGGGCACAATCAACGGAGATGCCTACAGCCTGCTAGGTAGAACTGTGACCAGCGATGGTGATTTGGCAAGGATGTGACCCGTGAATAGTTTGCCTGGAAAAAAAGAGTAGGTGTGATCGGATACATGATTCTTTAGCGTGCACACACCAATTCTTGCGAGCATCTCCTACTGGCCTGTGGTTGACTTTAATTCCGCTGCAATTGTCATCACCCTGCGGTTGATAATTTCTGGCAAGACATATCAGGTGATATCCATTGAAGTATATTTTCTTGAAACTTATCGTTTCTATCAAAAAAACAATTACTTTGGTTTATATATTTTGATATGCAGGACAAATTGTCTACTACAAAGGTGACCTTCATGTCACAGAGTTTGTTGAATAACTCATACCAGGAGTATACAACGAGTATTACAAGGATCATGAACTTCCCACCTTGCCTCCAGCTTCAGACATACTCCAGCATTCCGCTGTTCAACTATATGCTGGTTCATATCACGGTCAAATATGGAGAGTCTCAAGCCAACTCCTCGAGTAGTCTTAAGACTCGGGGACTACAATGACATGACTCGGGAACTCCGGGTCATTGGAGGGAATGATAACCCGGTTCCGGAGGACACCGCCATATTGATGAAAATTTAAAGGCCGTCAGAAAATTGTCAGTTCAAAATTAAGATTCTGGTTTAAAATCCGGTTCAAGAGACATCTCTCTCCCGCAAAGCTTTGAAGCTCTCAAATCCGGTTCAAACATCTGGCTCAAGGTAAATCTGTCTCTTACAAAGCTTTTAAGCTCTCAAATCTGGTTCAAACATTCGGCTTGAGGATAATCTGTATCCTACAAAGTTTTGAAGCTTTCAAATCCGGTTTAAAGTTTCGGTTCAAAAAGAATTAATCTCTCGCAAGATTCGAGTTCTTAGAAAAATTAAAGGTTGCCAAAGAGAACTTGCCGCCATGATGCGCAGTTCAAACATGGGTATCCTGCCTTACGGCTTATCTTATTATGGTCACTTGGGGGCTTCCTACTCATCGAGCATAGCTGCCGGTTCCCTCTTGATCGGCGCGATGCCAAACTCACTAGGGGGCTTCTTGATCGTATTCGAATCATAGCTTAACCCCTTTTGGGTCCGACTTGGATCGTATTTGAATCAGGGTCGTTAAAAACCTCTCAAGGTCATTTGGGGGCTTCCTGCACAAACATAGGTCGTATTCAAATCAAAGAGAACATAGCTGTCGGCACCCTCTTGATCGGCGCAACGCCAAAGCCACTGGGGGCTACATGATCGTATTCGAATCCTAGCTTAACCCCTTTGGTCCGGTTTACTGATCGTATTCGAATCAGAAGCCTCAAATTCTTCTTTCTTTTTTGCTTAAGTTTTTTGAAAACAGACTTTTGGGTTTGTCTTGAGACTTTTTGTTCATATCTGAAGCATATATATGTGGTTTCGATTAACCTGGCTTGACTTTGGATGATAAGTCGCCATATATGACAATCATAAAACATTTTGAAGTTCTGGCTTCTAAAGATTGGATTATCATCCTTACTGCACAGGTATCCTAAACCAGCAGTACGATTCAATATCACAGGAACCGGTTTTTCAAACCGGATTATATTATTCAAATCTTTAATAGCCAACATGGCTGGATTTTTATTATGGTTATCAATAACCAACATTATGATTGAGGTTTTCAAAGTCGCTTCAGCACAATGGATATTATTTTATCAATGGATATAATTTATTCTACAATGGAAGGATTAGTCCCGAGTCGCTGCAGGCTTACGACCCGGCACTTGGGGGCTACATTATTCAAATTGAGATTACATCGAATATGCAAGTCCCATGTCACTGCCAGCATGCACCATGGCACTTGGGGGCTAATGTAAAGTCATTTTTTGATCAACTTATTGAAGACCCGACTCATCCCATTGTAATGAGCCGGCCCTTGGAGGCTACCAATTGCTCCTGTCAAAAATTCAAGGTACACAAGCCTCACTTCATTATATTGAAAGATCCACTACTCAGTTGGTAGAGTACAAGGCTCTTAATCTTATGGACGTGGGTTCAAGCCCCATGGTGGAGATTACATCATATGATGTTATTATCAATGAATTATATACAAAGTCCCAGCTCAATATTATCTTACTGAGCCGGCCCTTGGGGGCTACACATTGTTGTTCAAGTCTATATGATCATATTTATAAAGTCCCTGCTCATTATTGCATAATGACCCGACCCTTGGGGGCTACACTAGTTGAAGTTTTTATGAGTATAAGGCAATTACAAGTCCCAGGTTGCTGCAAGCATGACAACCCGACACTTGGGAGCTACGTATATGGAGTATTCAGTCCTTACTAGTGACTGAGAAGAACAACATGGATTTCTTCAAAGTGGCAATATTTATGTTGAAGCAAGTCTTAAGTCACCACTTTGTTTCTGCTCAAGACTTGGGGGCTATAGGTAACATGTATATAAGGAAGAAAAATCTTCAAATTCTCAGTTTTGAGTAAACCAGATTGATCGGGTGTCTGCAACAATTATAACTCGGCATTATCTATTTATAACCCGAGAAGTTTTTCATCTTTAAGCCGGTTGAAGGTCACATGAGTATTTCAAAGACCAATATTTTTAAGCATTGGGAGCTGAGTCAAATGAATTATTCTTCACAGTCTTTCTCTGTGAGAAACCAACGTCGGCAAATTGATTATGAAATTGACTTATTGACCCGGATTTTTGAAGAAGGAAATAACAAGGAGTTAAGGATGATCAGGTGGCGGCTTACAAAGATATTTAACCCGGAGTATAGTCTATCAAAATTGTTCTTGTGTTTGTTTTACATGATCAGTTTAACATGGATGAATCCAAATTAAACTAGGGGCTAATGTCGGGGATATACCCCGCGGTATGACCCGGCTGAAGATATGACCCGGCTAGGAGTTGATGTTTTCATTGGTGACCCGACAGACACAGTCATGTAACCCGGCAGACACAGTCATATGAGCCAGATAGTTAAGCAGACAGTTAAGCTGGACAGTTAAGCCAGATGGTAAGTGAGATTGTAGGTTAACAGTTAAGAAGCCCGAAACGTTAAAGAAAGCCCATGGAGAGAAAAACAGAATAGTTAAGTCTTAAGTCTGAGTTGGACTCTACATGTAACCCGCCCCTTCAACATATATAAGGAGGGGCGGGGCACCCCAAGAGGGACAGGTTGAATAATCATCAAGTCTAGACACAAATAGGAGAGCCGGAGATACGGTGACTCCCTGATGATGATAATGAGACTTAGCCACAAACAGCATGTATGGCTATTACCGGATGATGTTTCCCGGGGCCCGAAGCTTTCTAAATTATTGTCTTGTATGTTGCCTCTCTCGTCCTGATCAACCCCTTTCAAGCTATCACATAGATGCGTTGGCCTCACGACTAAGTCCTCACACTAGGACATCTGTCGTGACGTTTCCACGACACTATCTGTGTCGGGTTATCAAGACCATATATTTCTTCAATAGGTGGTAAATTCTTAACATCTTCAGCTTTAATACCTTTTTCTTTCATAGATTTCTTTGCCTCTTGCATATCTTCAGGACTGAGAAATAGAATGCCCCTTTTCTTCGGAGTTGGCTTAGGAGTTGGTTCAAGAAGTGTCCAATTATTTTCATTAGTCAACATATTATTCAATAGCAATTCAGCTTGATCAACAGTTCTTCCCTGAAAACACAACCAACACAACTATCCAGGTAATCTCTGGAAGCATCGGTTAGTCCATTATAAAAGATATCAAGTATTTCATTTTTCTTAAGAGGATGATCAGGAAAAGCATTAAGTAATCAGAGAAGCCTCCCCCAAGCTTGTGGGAGACTCTCTTCTTCAATTTGCACAAAATTATATATTTCCCTTAAGGCAGCTTGTTTCTTATGAGCGGGGAAATATTTAGCAGAGAAGTAATAAATCATATCTTGGGGACTACGCACACAACCAGGATCAAGAGAATTAAACCATGTTTTAGCATCACCCTTTAATGAGAACGAAAATAACTTAAGGATATAATAATAGCGAGTTTTCTCATCATTGGTGAATAGGGTGGCTATATCATTTAATTTAGTAAGATGTGCCACAACAGTTTCAGATTCATATCCATAAAAAGGATCATATTCAACCAAAGTAATTATCTCAGGATCGACAAAGAAATCATAATCCTTATCAATAATAAAGATAGGTGAAGTAGCAAAAGCAGGGTCATATTTCATTCTAGCATTCAAAGACTTTTCTTTAAGCTTAGCTAATAATTTCTTAAGATCAGATCTATCATTGCAAGCTAAGAAGTCTCTAGCAGATTCTTCATCCATAACATAACCATCAGGCACAACAGGCAATTCATATCAAGGGGGAGAATCTCCATCATCACTTTCATCAATATTACCAGTTTCAATAATTTCATTCTCTCTAGCCCTAGCAAGTTGTTCATCAAGAAATTCACCTAGTGGCACAGTATTATCAAGCATAGAAGTAGTTTCTGTCACAGCCCTAGCGTTTGATTGCAATTAGTTTCATAAGCATTCATGTCATCATGTTCAATTTAATAAATTTGAAATGGGTATTGATAAACCCTAGCACAAATGCAATTCAAATAGGTTCAACCAATTTTTTTTCAATGACCTCAAAATATCCTTTTAAAAATGTTCATGATTTATGGAAAAAGGTGAAAGCCTCTACCAGAGATGATGCATATTTTTCCAGGACATTTTGGTCATTGAATTAAATCATTATGGTATTTGAGTTGGAGTTTAAAATTTACCATTAAATATTGGTTGCTCCAAATATTCTGAAATTTATTGTGTGGTTTGAAAATAATTCAAATATTCCTCACAGAAATTTACAGAATTAACCAAAGTGTTTTGGTTGGTATTTTATTTGCAAACATAAAGCAGAAAAATAGAAAAACAGAATAAAATTAGAAAGGACAGAGAGAGAGAAGCCCAGCCACTTACCTGGAGCTGGCCCAGTTGGCCCAGCCCACCAACCCCTGCCAGTCGTCTCCTAGCTTCCGCCAGGAGGACGACGACGTGTCAACGCGCGCGCAACCGAGCTCCACCTCCTGCTTCCACCTCCTGCTCCCCCTTCGCCCTGTCCTCGCGACGCCATGGAGATGCCAGAGACCCCTGTCCTCTCTCTCCCTCGCCCGCAACCTCTTCCCTCCCCTCTGCTCTCTCTCCCATGGCCGACCGAACGAGCCGGAGTGCACCGACGCCGTTCGCCGTGGCCGCAGCCACTCCCTCGCTCCCTCTCCGCGTCCCCGAGCTCCGCCACGACCCCATGGAGCAACACACCCGACGCACGTGACTGGAAGAGGCCCCAGTTAACCAGAGCGTCGTCGTCTTCACCTCCGGTGCCCGGAGATCGACTCCGTCGATTCGCCTTGTTCAGAGAGTCCCCAAGTCCGCTGATCTGCTCTACGTGTCCACTGTGAGCCACCGCGTTGATTTCCCCTTCTCCCCTGTCCTCCAGTGCCCTCTAGCTCCCTTGCCGCAAGAGCCGAAGCTCGGCTCCGCCATTGCCGCAGCACGCGTGCTCCCCGTGCTCCGTTCGCTGCCGTCGTGCAACGGGCGCGCCCTAGAGCACCCCTGGCGCTGCCGTGCAGCACAGGCAGCTCGGCAGCGAGCCCTGGCGCAGCACCCACACACCACCGAGCTCCGCCGCCGCATATGCTCGCCTCCACCACCGCTACACGCCGTCCCCGGCATCCCCACGACCACCACTGGATGCGTCGCACCACAGGCTCTCCAACGCACCTAACCGCGCGACCAGCCGTGGCCAGAAACGGCCGGCCGGCAATCGTCGCCGCGTCGGGTTATCGCCGGCGTAACCACGCCGACGTGGCACGGCCATTAGGGGCTAATCCTACTGATTAGCCGCCCTTCAGCCACTGACAGTGGGCCCCGTACCGGGTCAAATCCCAGTCAACACGGGATTAACTCCCAGTTAGCAGTGAGTCAATGACATGTGGGACCCGGTCGTCAGGTTTGACCTGGTCAGCCACAGTTGACCTGCTGACGCAGTGCTGACGCAGTAATGCCATTTTCTGGATTTATTCTTATTTAGAAAATTCCAGAAAATGTCTAAAACTTCTAAAAATCATAGAAATTCAACCGTAACTCCAAATGAAATAATTTATATATGAAAAATTATCAGAAAAATTCAAGGAATCCATCTGTACCATTTTCATGCATGTTTGAGCAAGTTAACCTCACTGTTTAGGATGAAACATGATTAGGGCAAATTTCATAATAGGTTTGGAGTTGGAATTTGATATAGTTTTGAATTCCACTTCAATTAAAATGACTTTCTGTTGCATTAGCCCAAATCACAACATATTGCCATGTCATGATCATGCATCATATTGTTGCATTGCATTGATTGTATTCTTCCTTGTTTGCCGATAATTGCCCCCTCTCAGTAGACGTTGTTTCCGATGACGTGATCGATGACACCGATGAAGAGCTATACTATCTTCAGAAGTGCCAGGCAAGCAAAAACCCCTTGTTCATTCTGATACAATCCTACTCTCTCGCTCATGCTCTCTTTTACTGCATTAGGACAACAACGTTACAACTGTTACATGCTGCGGTAGCTGAACCCCTTTCCTCTGCATGACCTGTCATTGCCACAGTAAATAGATGAAACCCACTAGCATGAGTAGGAGTTGTTTGAGCCCTGATGTGCCTACTCATTCATGTTTGTTTGTCATGCCTGCTACTGCTTAGAGTTGAGTCAGGTCTAATTCATCGGGGATGAATTGGAATGTGGTGAACATGTCCTACTGTTGAGAGCTAAGTGTGTGAACACGAGTTGGTAAAGGTAGTGGTGAGAGGCCATGTAGGAGTACATGGTGGGTTGTCTCATTGCAGCTGTCCTCAGGAACTGAGTTCTGTGTTTGTGATCCATGAACAGTTACTACCACACATTGGGTTCCGGTAACTCGGACCCTCTCGGCTTATTAATCAACTCGATCTCTGTCCAGGAGTTGCAATTAGTTTCTGGTGTTTGTAGGTAGTGTTAGTAGTCTACCAAGTGGCACCCGGTACAGGTGGGCTTGGGACAGACTAGGCACAGTGGCACGGTGTACCAAGTGGCACCCAGATGGTGGGCTTGGGAACCCTGCACACATTGTTTGGGGCCGTGAGCGACACCCCGGCCGGATCTCCTTGTGGATGGAACCCGAATAGGCGATAAACCTGGACTAGAGACTTGTTGGTTAGTCAGGTCGTGGCCAACTCCCTCGCCCGGCTTCCGCTTGAAGGTTGCCGAGGTACATGACGTGTACAGGGCAATAAGTGGCGAGAGCGTGTGTGAAGAAGTACACCCCTGCAGGGTAATCATTATCTATTCGAATAGCCGGATTCCTCGGATATGGAAACTTGGACCCCTTGCATAGTTCATAGACAAGTGGAAGTGGATACTCTAAAACTCGCAAGATAAGCGTGAGTGCTATGGATGGCGTTCTCACAGGGAGACGGGAGCGGATCCATAGTGGTGTATTGGTATGGTGAATTTGTGGACTCGTGTGCACCACCTCAAAAGAGTTACTTGCAGTCGTAGTTCAGGTTAGCCACTGAGTCAAAGCTGGCTTGCTGTAGTTAAACTCCACCACCCCCTTTGTTGATACCGATGCATATGTAGTTAGTTCTGATGTGAGTCTTGCTGGGTACATTTGTACTCACGTTTGCTTAATTTATGTTTTGCAGAGAGACTCCAGTCTTGCTAGTAGTTCCGCGTGGACTTCAACGTTTAGCTTGTTACCTCAGCTACGATCTTGTACCCTTGGGAGGGTCTTGTAGATAGTCAGGTTTCTGAGCCTTCTTCATTTGTAGTTGTCTGTACTCAGACAAGTTAAGCTTCCGCATGTGTTTGTTGCTTGTATGCTCTGTATGTTGGGTCATGAGACCCATGTTTGTAATATCTCGCTCCTCGGAGCCTAATGAATAAATACTTTAAGTCGTAGAGTTATGTTGTGATGCCATGTTGTATTTGCACATATCGAGCATATTGTGTGTATGATTGAAATGCTTGGTATGTGTGGGATCCGACAACCTAGTGGTTTATCCTTGGTAGCCTCTCTTATGGGGAAATGTAGTCTTGTGTTTCCATGAGCCATAGTAGTCCGCTACAGCCCGGTTCACCGGAGTCCTGCTAGCCCAGCACTACTACTCAGGACACTTGACTGGCCGGCATGTGTTTCACTTCGTTCCTATGTCTGTCCCTTCGGGGAAATGTCACGCGGTGACATCCGGAGTCCTGTTAGCCCAGTGCTACAGCCCGGATTCACACGCTGCTGACCGACATGCTCGAAGTTGATTCATGTATGCCTGTCCCCATGAGTTAGTGCCGCTTTGGGTTCACGACTAGCCATGTCGGCCCGGGTTCTCTATCATATGGATGCTAGCGACACTATCATATACGTGAGCCAAAAGGCGCAAACGGTCCCGGGGCATGGTAAGGCGACACCCGTGGGAATACCGTGCGTGAGGCCGCAAAGTGATATGAGGTGTTACCAGCTAGACCGATGTGACTTGGAATCGGGGTCCTGACAGTTTCATCATAAGTATCATGCAAAGCAGAAGTGGCATCATCAATAACATGCAACATATCAGAATGAATAGCAGGTGTAGGTGTCGCAAGTTTACTCAAAACAGAAGGTGAATCAAGTGCAGAGCTGGATGGCAGTTCCTTGATGTCTACTACACAACCTTCTTCTTGTAGACGTTGTTGGGCCTCCAAGTGCAAAGGTTTGTAGGATAGTAGCAAATTTCCCTCAAGTGGATGACCTAAGGTTTATCAATCCGTAGGAGGCATAGGATGAAGATGGTCTCTCTCAAGCAACCCTGCAAACAAATAACAAAGAGTCTCTTGTGTCCCCAACACACCCAATACAATGGTAAATTGTATAGGTGCAATAGTTCGGCGAAGAGATGGTGATACAAGTGGTATATGGATAGTAGATAATGGTTTTTGTAATCTGAAAATATAAAAACAGCAAGGTAAAGAATGATAAAAGTGAGCGTAAACGGTATTGCAATGCGTTGAAACAAAGCCTAGGGTTCATACTTTCACTAGTGCAAGTTCCCTCAACAATAATAACATAATTGGATCATATAACTATCCCTCAACATGCAACAAAGAGTCACTCCAAAGTCACTGATAGCGGAGAACAAACGAAGAGATTATGGTAGGGTACGAAACCACCTCAAAGTTATTCTTTCCAATCAATCCGTTGGGCTATTCCTATAAGTGTCACAAACAACACTAGAGTTCGTACTAGAATAACACCTTAAGACACAAATCAACCAAAACCCTAATGTCACCTAGATACTCCAATGTCACCTCAAGTATCCGTGGGTATGATTATACGATATGCATCACACAATCTCAGATTCATCTATTCAACCAACACATAGAACCTCAAAGAGTGCCCCAAAGTTTCTACCGGAGAATCACGACGAAAACGTGTGCCAACCCCTATGCATAGGTTCATGGGCGGAACCCGCAAGTTGATCACCAAAACATACATCAACTGAATCACGTGGTATCCCATTGTCACCACAGATATGCATGGCAAGACATACATCAAGTGTTCTCAAATCTTTAAAGACTCAATCCGATAAGATAACTTCAAAGGGAAAACTCAATCCATTACAAGAGAGTAGAGGGGGAGACGAAACGTAAGATCTAACTATAATAGCAAAGCTCGCGATACATCAAGATCATGCCAAATCAAGAACACGAGAGAGAGAGAGAGAGAGAGAGAGAGAGAGATCAAACACATAGCTACTAGTGCATACCCTCAGCCCCGAGGGTGGACTACTCCCTCCTCGTCATGGAGAGCACTGGGATGATGAAGATGGCCCCCGGAGAGGGATTGCCCCCTCCGGCAGGGTGCCGGAACGGGTCTAGATTGGTTTTCGGTGGCTACGGAGGCTTCTGGCGGCGGAACTCCTGATCTAGTGTGCTCCCCGATCGTTTTAGGGTATATGGATATATATAGGCGGAAGAAGTACGTCAGGGGAGCCACGAGGGGCCCACGAGGGTGGAGGGCGCGCCCAGGGGGGTGGGCGTGTCCCCCTGCCTCGTGGCTTCCTCGTTGCTTCGCTTACGTGGACTCCAAGTCTCCTGGGTTGCTTTCCTTCCAAAAATAAGTTCCGTGAAGTTTCAGGTCAATTGGACTCCGTTTGATTTTCCTTTTCTGCGATACTCTAAAACAAGGGAAAAACAGAAACTGGCATTGGGCTCTAGGTTAATAGGTTAGTCCCAAAAATCATATAAAATAGCATATAAATGCATATAAAACACCCAAGGTTGATAATATAATAGCATGAACAATCAAAAAATATAGATATGTTGGAGACGTATCAGCATCCCCAAGCTTAATTCCTGCTCGTCCTCGAGTAGGTAAATGATAAAAATAGAATTTTTCATGTGGAATGCTACCTAACATATTCATCATGTATTTCTCTTTATTATAGCAAGAATATTCAGATCCATAAGATTCAAGACAAAAGTTTAATATTGACATGAAAATAATAATACTTCAAGCATACTAACTAAGCAATCATGTCTTCTCAAAATAACATGGCCAAAGAAAGTTCATCCCTACAAAATCATATAGTTTAGTCATGCTCCATTTTTGTCACACAAGAATGCTCTCATCATGCACAACCCCGATGACAAGCCAAGCAATTGTTTCATACTTTAGTAATCTCAAACCTATAAACTTTCACACAATATATGAGCGCGAGCCATGGACATAGCACTATGGGTGGGATAGAATATAATGAGGGGGTTATGTGGAGAAGACAAAAAGGAGAAAGTCTCACATCAACAAGGCTAATCAATGAGCCATGGACATGCCCATCGATTGATGTTAATGCAAGGAGTAGAGATTGCCATGCAACGGATGCACTAGAGCTATAAATGTATGAAAGCTCAACAAAAGAAACTAAGTGGGTGTGCATCCAACTTGCTTGCTCACGAAGACCTAGGGCACTTGAGGAGGCCCATTGTTGGACTATGAAAGCCAAGTTCTATAATGAAAAATTCCCACTAGTATATGAAAGTGACAAAACAAGAGACTCTCTATCATGAGGATTATGGTGCTACTTTGAAGCACAAGTGTGGCAAAGGATAGTAGCATTGTCCCTTCTCTCTTTTTCTCTCATTTTTTGGCCTTCTCTTTTTTATGGCCTTTCTCTTTTTTGGGGGGCCTTCTCCTTTTTTTATGGCCTTTCTCTTTTTTTGTTCCTCACTTGGGACAATGCTCTAGAAAATGATGATCATCACACTTCTATTTATTTACAACTCAATGATTACAACTCGATACTAGAACAAGATATGACTCTATATGAATTCCTCCGGCGGTGTACCGGGATTGCGATGAATCAAGTGTGACATGTATGAAAAATTATGAACGGTGGCTTTGCCACAAATACGATGTCAACTACATGATCATGCAAAGCAATATGACAATGATGAATGTGTCATGATAAACGGAATGGTGGAAAGTTGCATGGCAATATATCTCGGAATGGCTATGGAAATGCCATAATAGGTAGGTATGGTGGCTGTTTTGAGGAAGATATAAGGAGGTTTATGTGTGAAAGAGCGTATCATATCATGGGGTTTGGATGCACTGGTGAAGTTTGCACAAACTCTCAATGTGAGAAAGGGCAATGCACGGTACCGAAGAGGCTAGCAATGATGGAAGAGTGAGAGTGCGTATAATCCATGGACTCAACATTAGTCATAAAGAACTCACATACTTATTGCAAAAATCTACAAGTCATCAAAAACCTCGGCACTACGCGCATGCTCCTAGGGGGATAGATTGGTAGGAAAAGACCATCGCTCATCCCCGGCCGCCACTCATAAGGAAGACAATCAAATAACACCTCATGTTTCAAATTTGTTACACAACGTTTACCATATGTGCATGCTACGAGACTTGCAAACTTCAACACAAGTATTCCTCAAATTCACAACTACTCAACTAGCACGACTTCGATATGATTACCTCCATATCTCAAAACAATCAGCAAGTATCAAACTTCTCATAGTATTCAATGCACTCTATATGAAAGTTTTTATTATATCCCTCTTGGATGCCCATCATATTAGGACCAGTTTCATAACCAAAGAAAACTACCATTCTGTTCTAAAGACTCTCAAAATAATATAAGTGAAGCATGAGAGATCAATTATTTCTATAAAATAAAACTACCACCATGCTCTAAGAAGATATAAGTGAAGCACTCGAGAAAACGACAAACTACTCCGAAAAATATAAGTGAAGCTCAATGAGTAGTCAAATAATTATGCAACTATGTGAAGACTCTCTAACGTTTAAGAATTTCATATCTTGATATTTTATTCAAACAGCAAGGAAAACTAAAAAAAATGAAGCTCCAAGCAAAACACATATCATGTGGTGAATAAAAATATAGCTGCAAGTAAAGTTACTGATGAACGAAGACGAAGGAGGGGATGCCTTCCAGGGCATCCCCAAGCTTAGGCTCTTGGTTGTCCTAGAATATTACCTTGGGGTGCCTTGGGAATCCCCAAGCTTAGGATCTTGCCACTCCTTATTCCATAGTCCATCAAATCTTTACCCAAAACTTGAAAACTTCACAACACAAAACTTAACAGAAAACTCGTAAGCTCCGTTAGCGAAAGAAAACAAAACACCACTTCAAGGTACTGTAATGAACTCATTATTAATTTATATTGGTCTTCAACCTACTGTATTCCAACTTCTCTATGGTTTATAAACTCTTTTACTAGCCATAGATTCATTAAAATAAGCAAACAACACACGAAAAACAGGATCTGTGAAAAACAGAACAGTCTGTGGTAATCTGGATCAAACGTATACTTATGGAACTCATAAAATTCGAAAATAAATTTCTGGACCTGAGGAATTTATATATTAATAATCTTAAAAAATAATTAACTAAATAGCACTCTCCAAATAAAAATGGCAGCAATCCTCGTGAGCGCTAAAGTTTCTGTTTTTTACAGCATGATCATAAAGACTTCACCCAAGTCTTCCCAACGGTTCTACTTGGCACAAACACTAATTAAAAGCATAAAACCACATCTAAACAGAGGCTATATGAATTATTTATTACTAAACAGGAGAAAAAAGCAAGGAACAAAAATAAAATTGGGTTGCCTCCCAACAAGCGCTATCGTTTAACGCCCCTAGCTAGGCATGATGATTTCAACGATGCTCACATAAAGGATAAGAATTGAAATATAAAGAGAGCATCATGAAGAATATGACTAGCACATTTAAGTCTAACCCACTTCCTATGCATAGGGATTTTGTGAGAAAACAACTTATGGGAACAATAATCAACTAGCATAGGAAGGCAAAACAAGCATAACTTCAAAACTTTAAGCACATAGAGAGGAAACTTGATATTATTGCAATTCCTACAAGCATATATTCCTCCCTCATAATAATTTTCAGTAGCATCATGAATGGATTCAACAATATAACCAGCACATAAAGCATTCTTTTCATGATCTACAAGCATAGAAAATTCACTACTCTCCACATAAGCAAAATTCTTCTCATTCGGAATAGTGGGAGTATCATAAGAAACTCGAATACTATAAATTGTTTCCACATTAAAAGAGTAATGTTCAGAAAAGGGGTAACCATAATCATGACAAGTTTTATAAATATAATCACTACTTTTTATAGCATAAGTATCATCACAATGATCATCATAGGTAGGGGGGCATGCTACAATCATTATAAATTTGCATATCAAAACTTGGAAGAATAAAAATATCATCTTCATTAAATTTAGCATCCCCAAGCTTGGGACAAACATTAATTGCAGAAAATATATTCTCAAAAACACCATCTTCATCAAACATAGCATCCCCAAGCTTGGGCCTTTTTATATCATAAGCATAATCACTCTCATCATTAATAGTGCAGATAGCACCAATAGTATAGCAATTATCATATTCTTCTAAGCAAGTGCCAAAAATATTTTCAAGATCATAGGGAGTGTCATTATATTCCCAATCATAATCATCACAACAAGCAATAGGCATAACGAGATCATCATCAAGTGCATCATCTTCATTTTCATGAGGCACAACAATAATAGGAGCAACATTATTTGGGAGGGATACCTTTTTACCTCTCTTCCTTTTTCTTTTCTTCTTCTTCTTCACAACATAATGTGTGGGTTCAATCCTCTTTTTGGAGCTCCTTATTAATGAAATTGGTTGAATAGAAGGCTCCTCCTCGTTACCTGATTCATCATAAGAAATAATATAGGGATATTGGGAAGTCTCTTCCCTTTCATTAGTATTCTCTTCATCTTCTATTTGTTTTCTTTTCTTTATGTAATTGGCAATATAAGGATTTTCAATGCAATTCACCACGCAATACATATAAATTTCCTCTAGATCAAAATGAAGAACTCTATCAAGGGCAAATTCTGGAATATCCTTAGTTATACGTTTCATTTCTTCATAACTCAAGAGCAAACTAAGTTCATTATGATGTGCAAGGGAAATCAAGTCATCACAATTTTTGGACACGATACGATCATGAAACAATTTGCATTGGGTACTGAAATGCTCATGTTCATTGCAAACTTCACAAGTATGGCCAAGAAAATTTAAATTTTCAGCACAATCATCTAGCCTTTCTTGCAACAATTTAGTTTCTAAGTACTTATGCCTCTTGCAATATCTATCTTCCCTATTTGTTGTGTACTTACAAACCCAATGTACTCCACAAAAATTGGCATGTTTATAGGAGACATTTTCATCATGACTAGTGTAATCATCATTAGTGCTATGGATATTCAAGGAGTTCATACTAACAACATTGCAATCATGCTCATCATTCAAAGATTTAGTGTCAAACATTTTAATGCATTCTTCTTCTAGCATTTGAGCACAATTTTCCTTTCCATCATACTCACGAAAGATATTAAAAAGATGAAGCGTATGAGGCAAACTTAATTCCATATTTTTTGTAATTTTCTTTTATAAACTAAACTAGTGATAAAACAAGAAACTAAAAAACTCGATTGCAAGATCTAAAGATATACCTTCAAGCACTCACCTCCCCGGCAATGGCGCCAGAAAAGAGCTTGATGTCTACTACACAACCTTCTTCTTGTAGACGTTGTTGGGCCTCCAAGTGCAGAGGTTTGTATGATAGTAGCAAATTTCCCTCAAGTGGATGACCTAAGGTTTATCAATCGTAGGAGGCATAGGATGAAGATGGTCGCTCTCAAGCAACCTTGCAACCAAATAACAAAGAGTCTCTTGTGTCCCCAACACACCCAATACAATGGTAAATTGTATAGGTGCACTAGTTCGGCGAAGAGATGGTGATACAAGTGGTATATGGATAGTAGATAATGGTTTTTGTAATATGAAAATATAAAACAGCAAGGTAATGAATGATAAAAGTGAGTGTAAACGGTATTGCAATGCGTTGAAACAAGGCCTAGGGTTCATACTTTCACTAGTGCAAGTTCCCTCAACAATAATAAAATAATTGGATCATATAACTATCCCTCAACATGCAACAAAGAGTCTCTCCAAAGTCACTGATAGCGGAGAACAAACGAAGAGATTATTGTAGGGTACGAAACCACCTCAAAGTTATTCTTTCCAATCCATCCGTTGGGATATTCCTATAAGTGTCACAAACAGCCCTAGAGTTTGTACTAGAATAACACCTTATGACACAAATCAACCAAAACCCTAGTGTCACCTAGATACTCCAATGTCACCTCAAGTATCCGTGGGTATGATTATACGATATGCATCACACAATCTCAGATTCATCTATTCAACCAACACATAGAACCTCAAAGAGTGCCCCAAAGTTTCTACCGGAGAATCACGACGAAAACGTGTGCCAACCCCTATGCATAGGTTCATGGGCGGAACCCGCAAGTTGATCACCAAAACATACATCAACTGAATCACGTGGTATCCCATTGTCACCACAGATACGCACGGCAAGACATACATCAAGTGTTCTCAAATCTTTAAAGACTCAATCCGATAAGATAACTTCAAAGGGAAAACTCAATCCATTACAAGAGAGTAGAGGGGGAGAAGAAACATAAGATCCAACTATAATAGCAAAGCTCGCGATACATCAAGATCATGCCAAATCAAGAACATGAGAGAGAGAGAGATCAAACACATAGCTACTGGTACATACCCTCAGCCCCAAGGGTGGACTACTCCCTCCTCGTCATGGAGAGCACTGGGATGATGAAGATGGCCCCCGGAGAGGGATTGCCCCCTCCGGCAGGGTGCCGGAACGGGTCTAGATTGGTTTTCGGTGGCTACGGAGGCTTCTGGCGGCGGAACTCCTGATCTAGTGTGCTCCCCGATCGTTTTAGGGTATATGGATATATATAGGCGGAAGAAGTACGTCAGGGGAGCCACGAGGGGCCCACGAGGGTGGAGGGCGTGCCCAGGGGGTGGGCGCGCCCCCTGCCTCGTGGCTTCCTCGGTGCTTCCCTTACATGGACTCCAAGTCTCCCAGGTTGCTTTCCTTCCAAAAATAAGTTCCATGAAGTTTCAGGTCAATTGGACTCCGTTTGATTTTCCTTTTCTGCGATACTCTAAAACAAGGAAAAAAACAGAAACTGGCACTAGGCTCTAGGTTAATAGGTTAGTCCCAAAAATCATATAAAATAGCATATAAATGCATATAAAACATCCAAGGTTGATAATATAATAGCATGGAGCAATGAAAAATTATAGATACGTTGGAGACGTATCATTCCTTACCTCTCCTCGTAGTTGAGGGAAAATTCTTGGTTCTTTGATCTTTCAAGTTCTTCATAGTGATAAGCAGATATAAATCCCAAGTGACTCAAAGAATAGAGCTATGCTCCGCGGCAACGGCGCCAGAAAACAGTCTTGATAACCCACAAGTATAGGGGATCGCAACAGTTTTCGAGGGTAGAGTATTCAACCCAAATTTATTGATTCGACACAAGGGGAGCCAAAGAATATTCTCAAGTATTAGAAGCTGAGTTGTCAATTCAACCACACCTGGAAACTTAATATCTGCAGTAAGGTATTTAGTAGCAAAGTAATATGATAGTAGTGGTAACGGTAGCAAAAGTAATATTTTTGGGTTTTGTAGTGATTGTAATAGTAGCAACGGAAACGTAAATAAGCGAAGAACAATATATGAAAAGCTCATAGGCATTGGATTGGTGATGGATAATTATGTCGGATGCGATCGATCATGTAACTATTATAACATAGGGTGACACAGAACTAGCTCCAGTTCATCAATGTAATGTAGGCATGTATTCTGAATATAGTCATACGTGCCTATGGAAAAGAACTTGCATGACATCTTTTGTCCTACCCTCCCGTGGCAGCGGTGTCCTATTGGAAACTAAGGGATATTAAGGCCTCCTTTTAATAGAGTACCGGACCAAAGAATTAACACATAGTGAATACATGAACTCCTCAAACTACGGTCATCACCGGTAATGGTCCCGATTATTGTCACTTCGGGGTTAACGGATCATAACACATAATATGTGACTATAGACTTGCAAAATAGGATCAAGAACTCACATATATTCATGAAAACATAATAGGTTCAAATCTGAAATCATGGCACTCGGGCCCTAGTGACAAGCATTAAGCATAGCAAAGTCATAGCAACATCAATCTCAGAACATAGTGGATACTAGGGATCAAACCCTAACAAAACTAACTCGATTACATGATAAATCTCATCCAACCCATCACCGTTCAGCAAACCTACAATGGAATTACTCACGCACGGCGGTGAGCATCAAGAAATTGGTGATGGAGGAAGGTTGATGATGATGATGGTGACGGATTCCCCTCTCTGGAGCCCCGAACGGACTCCAGATCAGCCCTCTCGAGATAGTTTAGGGCTTGGCGGCAGCTTCGTATCGTAAAACATGATGAATCCTTCTCTCTGATTCTTTTCTCCGCGAAAGTGAATATATGGAGTCAAGGTTGAGGTCGGTGGAGCGTCAGGGGGCCCACGAGGCACGGAGGCACGCCCAGGGGGGTAGGCGCGCCCCCACCCTCGTGGATAGGGTGTGGGCCCCCTGACGTGGATTCTTCTTCCAGTATTTTTTATATATTCCAAATATAATCTCCGTTGATTTTCAGGTCATTCCGAGAACTTTTATTTCTGCACAAAAATAACACCATGGTAATTCTGCTGAAAACAGCGTCAGTCCGTGTTAGTTCCTTTCAAATCATACAAGTTAGAGTCCAAAACAAGGGCAAAAGTGCTTGGGAAAGTAGATACGACTGAGACGTATCAAAGTGCAACAAAGTATTTTTGGGTTTTTGGATTAATAGATCTGAAAATAAAAGCAAATAAAAGTAGATCGCAAAGGCAGATAATATGAGAAAGAGACATGTCGTGGATTTGTCACGGCAGATGTCCTAGTGTAAGGACTTAGTCGCGAGGCCAACACATCTATGTGGTAGCTTGAGAGGGGTTGAGCGGGACGAGAGACGCGATGTTTTACCCAGGTTCGGCCCCTCACGGTGGAGGTAAAAGCCTACATCCTGCTTCATTGATATTGATGATGATGATCATGGTTACAAGTGTGCTCTATCTCGAGAGCTATTGTCTAAACCTAACTTGTCCAACTTGTGGAACTTGTGAATCTTGTCCCCTTTTGGGGAGCCCTGCCCCTCCATATATATGTTGAAGGGGCGGGTTACATGTGGATTCCTATTAGGATTAGGACTAGTCTATCTTAATACAAACCGGATACAAGTCCGGGTCTTGACTCCTTGTAAGGAAAATATTCCTCACACCTTTTCTCTTAAACCGGCCCACCATTAGCATAAACCGGCCTTCTGGGCCTTGGGCCTTGTCATCCGTCTGCCCCGCCCGCCGGGTTACCAGTGAGTCATAATGTTCAGGCGGGTTGCTTGTAAACCGCCAAGTTAGGGTGGGTCGCCGGTGAATCGCCAAGCCTCAGCTGGGTCTCAAGTAAACCGCCAAGTCCGGCCGGGTTATACTTCCGGCCGGTTTACGCTGCGGGGTATATCCCCGACATTAGCCCCCAGTTTAGCTTGGATTTATCCATGGTAAACTAATCCTGTAAACAAACACAAGAACAACTTTGAAAAGTTGTACTCCGGGTTAAAAATTCTTGTAAATGGGCACCTGATCATCCTTAAATCCTTGTTATTTCCTCCTTCTAGAAAATCCAAGACAATAGACCAGCTTCATAATCAATTTGCTTGCAGAAGATATTTTGTAAATAAAGAATCCATTCGAATCGGCCTTCAATGCTCTGATTTGACAAAAATATTGGTCTTCAAATATTCAACTGATATTCAGCCGGCTTGAAGATGTAGAACTTGCCGGTTTATGATTACCACCATTGTTGGGTTATAAAAACTGATAATTTCGGGTCATGATTGTTGCCAACGCTGGTTCATGATTGTTGCCAACGCCGATTCATGATTATTGATGACGCCGGGTTGTAGCCACAGGGTCATAATGATTGGTGACGCCGGGTCAATCCGGTTTGCTCAAACAAATAATTTGAAAATATTTCTTCGATAATAATATAATACCTGTAGCCCCCAAGTCTTGAGCAGAACAAAATGATGGATTAAGACTTGCTTCAATATAAATACTTCCAATTTTGAAGAAATCCATGTTGTTCATCCCAGTCACTAGTAAAAACTGAATACTCCATATTATGTAGCCCCCAAGTACCGGGTTGTCATGCTTGCAGCAACCTGGGACTTGTAATTGCTTATAAAAACTTCAATTAGTGTATCCCCCTAGGGCCGGGTCATTATGCAATAATGAGCAGGGACTTTGTAAATATAATCATGTAGACTTGAGCAGTGATGTGTAGCCCCCAAGGGTCGGCTTAGTAAGATAATACTGAACCGGGACTTGATATATACTTCAATGAAAATAACATCTTATAATGTAGCTTCCATCGTAGGGCTTGAACCCACGTTCACAAGGTTAAGAGCTTTGTGCTTTACCAACTGAGCAATGGATCCTTCAATATTATGGACGAAAACTTGTGTACCTTGAATTGTTGACATGAGCAATTGGTAGCCCCCAAGGGCCGGCTCATTATAATATGATGAGTTGGGTAATAAGACTAGTAAAAATGACTTTGCATTAGCCCCCAAGTGTCATGGTGCATGCTTGCAGCGACATGAGACTTGCATGTAATCTCAATTTGAATAATGTAGCCCCCAAGTGTCGGGTTGTAAGCCTGCAGCGACTCGGGACTATTCCTTCCATTGTAGAATAAATCATATCCTTTGATAAAATAATAGCCATTGCGCTAAAGCGACTTTGAAAACTCAATAATACCGGTTATTAATAACCATAAAAATCCAGCCATGTTGGCTATTCAAGATAATATATCCAGTATGAAAACCTTATTCATTCAATATCATAATGAAAATTCAGCCAAGTTTGGCTATTTGAATAATATAACCCAATGATTTATAAGCGCATGATTCCAATGGCGCAATCCAAATATATATACTGGCGACTTATAGTCCAAAGCCAGGCCGGTTTAACAAACCTGTTTCTGCATACAACAAGTTTAAAGTGTCCTGGCGGTTTACCGCCGGACGGGTCATAATTCCCAACATATAACCCGGGTTTATAACCAAGGCTGCACTTAAGAATAATCAAATATGAAATATATCATACCTGTGACATTGAATCACATTGTTGGTTTTACCAACTTTTTGTAGTAAAGGTGATAACCCCAATCTTGAGTACTGATAACTCCTTCCATATTGTGCCGGTTTATGATAAAACCGTACCGGGTTGTGATAAACACCGGTTTATCCATATTCAATTCTGGCGACTTATAGTCGAAACCAGACCGGGCTGATAGTCTCCGGATTATGATTTGATAGTGTACTGACAACTTGCTCCACTTTTGGAATTCATGTATGCATAATCCTTTATGTTCCTGCGTATGAAAACTAAAAAGCATCCTCGTTGGCTGACCAACTGATTGTATGGTAGAGGTAAAAACATCAATCCGGAGTGCTGATAACTCCTGGCCCTCTTACCGGTTCATGTAGAAATCATATTGAGCTAAAAAGCCGTTGATTTGTTCGTATAAGGTTGGTGACATCTAGTCAAGACCATTCCGGAGCAATGCGCTACCAGTTTAGAATCTGATCATGTACTAACAACGAAGCGCTGAAAGTCATGCCAGTTTATAATGAACACCGGTTTGTCAGAAAAATGTTTATAAATCCCTTATCATGAAAACAGTAAAAACAACAGAAATATGCAAGGCTTTTCATGGGCTGCCAGGCCCTAAATCGAGGCTTTTCATGGGCTGCCAGGCCGCTGAGTTAAACCATTTTGCAAAGCCTTCTTTAAGATGGACCTCAATCTTTAACCAATCACCGATTTAACTTTAACAAGTTCAGGGTCCATGGGATTGACTTGTGAAACATTCGATGGGTCATACCAGGTTTACCTGGATGGAACTTAAAGAGGCAGGATAACCCGGGGTTTTAGGTGTATACACCAGGCTTCCAAGCCATGGCTTGATAGCCCATTACAAGTGTAGATTCTAAGTTCATTTCGATAGCAAAGAATCCCCAAGTAACGTTTTGAGCTGTGCTTAGTGGGTGCCTATGTTTGAGTTATTGTTTTACAACACTCTCTTTGGCCCCGGATTGATTTGGCTTTGAGCCGATCAAGAGGTGTGACTATGGTTCGGATACGACCAAGCCCCCAAGTGATGATGTGGCATTACACCGATCAAGAGGTGTAGCTATGGTTCGGATACGACCAAGCCCCCAAGTGATGATGTGGCATTGCACCGATCAAGAGGTGTAGCTATGGTTCGGATACAACCAAGCCCCCAAGTGATCAATAATATGATAAGCCAATAAGGCAGGATACCCATGTTTGAACCGCGCATCATGGCAGCAGATCCTCTTCGGCCACCTTTAACTTTTTGCAAGAGATAAATTCTTCTTGAACCGGGATTTTGAACCGGATATTGAGAGCTTCAAAGCTTTGTGGGAGATATCTTTCCCTTGAACTGGATTGTAAACCGGAATCTTCATTTTCAACCGAAAATTTTCTGACGGCCTTTCAACTCGAATTTGCGAGAAGTTAATTCCTTTTTGAACCAGAAATTCTTAAACCGGATTTGAGAGCTTCAGAGCTTCGTGGGAGAACAGATTTCCCTTGAACCGGATTTTAAACCGGCATTCTTCATTTTGAACCGGAAATTTTCTGACGGCCCTTAAATTTTTATCCATATGGTAGTAGCCTCCGGGACCGGGTTATCTTTCCCTCCAGCATCCTGGGGTTCTTGACTTCACTGAAAAGCCGACAACCTTTGCTGAGTCATATCATTGTAGCCTCCGAGTCTCAAGGCTTGAGATTCTTCATAATTAACCGTGATATAGACCGGTTTGAATCCTGCATGGGACAACTTGCAAACCGGAGTTGCTCTTTAAAGAAAGCAATATATAATTTATAAAAATATGCTGGATGGATTTCACCTGATGCATCAGGTCAGCAATTATCACCGCGGAGTTGATGATCACCGTGGTGAAACTGAAAACAATCGCGGCCGAGTCGGCCGCGGGTGCTGACAGATTTTTTGGCCGCGGCATTTTAAACCGGTGTGGATGGGAGAGTCAGCAGTGGCATTGTAAACCGGTGCGGTCGCGAGAGACGACCACGACGCTGTAAGCCGGTGCGGTTGTTCGTTGAATAACGACGACCACCTGGGCCGAAAGATGTTGGCGTGCCTTCATCTCCGCGGTATAATATCATTTTTTGTCGCCCTGCATAAACAATATTGCAGACCAAGGCAAAGATAAACTTGTTCTTTGACAAAAACAACATGTGCTAATAAATCAAATTTGGATGGATATCACCTTATTTGTTTGGGCGACGGATGATCCGTTTATCGCGACTGAGATGGCTTAGGCAGACCGGCGACTCAATATAGTTCCGGTGGGTTAGGCAGAGCAGGCCAGCGACTCAATATAGTCCCGGTGGTTTAAGCAGAGCAGGCCAGCGACTCAACACGGCCCGGCGGCTCAACGCTGCAGAGGCGGCTCAATGTACAGCATGGGAGCCAGTGCGTCCGCAACGGCGACTTGCGGGAGATGGCCTGAGGAGAGTCAGGCACCGAGGCTACCGGCGAAGGAGACTTGTGCAGTAATGGCACTATGATGACATGATTTTTATAATGAACATCCGTCTTGCATGACTAAAACATACTGGCCGGAGTATTTGTTCCTCGATTAAAGTAATATGTTCTAAATGAAATAGTTTGGACAAATATCACCTGAGTGGACGACAGATGATTTGGTCCAGGCGCAGTCTGGCGCGGACGCACATACTTGAACTCCGTGCATTGCAATTAGTACTACTTCAGTGTATTTGCTTCATGGCAGCTGCAAAGATACTTGACTGTCAGCAGTTCATCAATCGTGAGAGCACGCCGGAAACTCCTCTTAATCCAATCTCGTTTGCTGTGAAGGGCTCGAAGCGCAGCCGCTATCATAGCAGTGGCGGAGGCAGCAACTTGAGGCGAGGCCACGGTCTTAGTGGCAAAGTTCAACAGAAACAGAAACGGCTCGGAGGCGATCTCCATGAAAACTGGCGCGCAGCGTCTCAAACGATCACCAAGAAAAAATGTCGAACTCTCTGTTGTCTGGTCAAAATCATATGCAACTGAAGCATCCCAGATGCCTGTATATCTAGCCAAGTTCTTTCACTAAACAGCCCCTTTCAGGTTTGCAGGTAACTGTGGTAGTGGCGGGTCAACGACAGCGCCTTGACACAGTCCGCGACTTGAGGCAGACGCAGCAAAGGCCGAGGGCGAGCGGAACAGCGTCGAGGCCGACCCGCAGCAGGGGGGTCCGACCCTGAAAACAAGGCGGCGGTTTGTCGAGGCCGAGTTGAAGATGGACATCGCAGACGGCTCAGAGTCAGTTTGGCAGCTGTTGAGTCAACCTTGGTCTTCAGCATTTACGTAGCTAGTCTCATATGCATGCCTAGTTGCATGTCGGCAGCAGTAGAAAGGGAGTTTTCTTACTAGCAAGAGCAGCCGTACCTTAGTTGCTAAGGAAGTAGTATAGGTCAGCAGTGACGTGGTGTCTTGGAATGACGTGAGAACTTAGCTCAACATTGAAACAGTAGGACGGTTCAAACTGCTATATAAGGAGCAGCTTACCCCCCAGTTGTAATCATTCCACTCCATTCAAGATCATAAAAAGGCAATCAGCCTCCAGTACCCCACTCCGGTGCTTGTGTGTGTGCGTTATAGACTGCACTAGCTGCAGTGCTTTGCTCTATCTCCTGTATAGATCAGTACACCACTAGTAGTTCAGTACACCACTAGTAGTTCGGGCCAACAATTGGCATCAGAGCCTTAGGTTATGCCGAAGCATATGCCGAAGGAAGGCGTCGCCGGCGACGGCTCCAAGACCGCCGAGCATAGCTCGGCTGAGGACACCCGTGCGGCGGACGCGCTCGCGCTGCGAGGCAGGCCGGGAGGTGAGCTGGGTGCGCCACGCTCCGTGCGTGACGTGGGCATGTCCAGCACCTCCTTCCCTCTCCTCACGCGGACCAACTACCCCAGTTGGTCGGTCATGATGAAAGTCATCATGGAGGCGTGGCATATGTGGAAAGCTGTGGAAACCGGCGATGTCGAGTATGAGGAGGACCGGCTGGCGATGGAGGCGATCTTGCGCTCCGTCCCAGAGGAGATGGTGCTCACCCTTGGCTCCAAGGAGACGGCCAAGGAAGCATGGGACACCATCAAGACTCTGCGCATCGGCGTGGAGCGCGTACGGGAGTCGAAGGCCCAGACCTTGCGCCTCCAGTACGAGGAGATCCGGTTTAAGGCCGATGAACAAGTCGACGACTTCGCCTTGCGGCTGCAAGGTCTCGTCAACGAGCTCGCAACGCTCGGAGATCCCATCGACAACAAGATGGTGATTCTCAAGTTTCTCCGCGTCGTCCCCAGGCAGTACAAGCAACTGGCCTGGTCCATCGAGAGCTTGGTGGATCTCTCCACCATGACGATCGAGGAGCTGGTAGGGCGGCTGAAGGTCGTCGAGGAGCGCGGCGATGAAGCCGACAACCGTGCTGGCGGCGAACTACTGCTCACAGGGAGCAGTGGGATGCGCAGCTTCAGCAGCGCGGCCGCGATGGCTCTTCCGGCAGTGGGGGAGGCGCCCCCACGGGAAGCAGAGGTCGCGGCAGAGGCGGAGGCCGCGCCCAGAGCGGCGGCAGCAACCGCGGTCGCAAGCCAAGCCAGGAAGGGCGAGGCGCTGGCAACGGCGGCAAGTGCCGCTACTGCAACATGCCGGGTCACTGGATCCGGGATTGCCGCAGGAGGAAAGCCGACGAGGCAGCCGCGGCAACGACAAACCTCGTCCAAGCTGACATGGACGGAGGGCCGGCAATGATGCTGGCAAGAGTCGAGCCCGTGCAGGAGAGCACAGCATCTCTCGCGACCACGGCTCCGACAACCACCCATTCTGTGCAGGAGGCACGGAACCCCTCCATGGGAACCATCACTCCAGTGACAGGCCACACCTCGACAACGACGTTCTCGGGGCCTGTCGACTGGGAGGCGATGAAGGCTCGGGTGTGGGGGAGCCACACCCCAGCGACGGCGTCCCCGAACTCGGGACCCGACGAGGTCGTGCAAGTTGGCACGGCAATGACGCATATGGCGGACCATGCTCCGACCATGATGCTGGCAACCATCGACTCCGTGCAGGAGCGCACGGAGACTCAGGTCAGCCACACCCTGACAACAAAGTGTTCGGGGTCCACCGTGTTGGCGGGAGATGGCTCCCTGACCACGGCATGTGCGTGCGGCTACGTCTTCCTCAACGAGGAGAGAGCCGTGACCACGCCCACGCTTGCAGGCGGCAAGCAAAGTGAGGGTTGGTTCCTCGACACCGGCGCCACGAACCACATGACTGGTTCGGTCGACGCGTTCGCGGAGCTGGACCGCTCAATCACCGGGAAGGTGTGGTTCGCGGACGGATCCGTGGTGGAGATCCATGGGCGCGGGACCGTCGTCTTCGCCGACAAAGGGGGTGATCATAGGGCGTTCACGGACGTCTACTTTATCCCGGCGCTCAAGAGCAGCGTCGTGAGTGTTGGACAGCTCGACGAGGGCTGGTTCGACATCGGCATCCAGCGCGGTGTTCTCACCGTGCGCGACCAGCAGAAGAGGCTGCTCACCGAGGTAACCCGCTCGGCAAACCGCCTCTACAAGCTCTTCTTTCGACCCGTGCATCCTGTGTGCCTTGCCGTGGGCCATGTCTCCGACGCGTGGCGTTGGCATGCCCGGCTAGGACACCAGCACTTCGACGGGTTGCGGAAGATGGCGCGAGGAAACCTCGTTCATGGGCTACCTCACATCGAGCATGCCGACGAGTTGTGCGATGCGTGTCTTGCCGGGAAGCAGCGTCGCCTGCCCTTTCCAGAAAAGGCACGCTATCGGGCGCAGAAACCCCTGGAGCTGGTTCACGGGGACCTCTGCGGCCCAATCACCCCGGCAACGCCAGGAGGGCATCGCTACATCCTGCTGCTCGTCGACGACTATAGTAGGTTCATGTGGGTGCTGCTCCTCGCCTCCAAGGATGAGGAGGAGCAAGCCATTGTCAAGCAGCAAGCGGCGGCAGAGGTCGAGTGTGGCCAAAAGCTGCGCGTGCTGCGCACGGACCGTGGCGGCGAGTTCACGTCGGCCATGTTCTACAAGCACTGCGACGAGAAAGGGGTGCAACGTCACCTCACAGCCCCTTACTCGCCGCAGCAGAATGGCGTCGTCGAGCGGAGGAACCAGACGGTGCTCGGGATGGCACGCTGCATGCTCAAGGCAAAGCAGGTGCCGAGCACGTATTGGGGGGAGGCCGTGCTCACGGCCGTCTTCATCCTCAACCGCTCCTTCACAAGGAGTGTCGATGGAAAAACGCCTTACGAGGCATGGTATGGGAGGAAACCCGATGTACGCTTCCTCTGCACCTTTGGCTGCGTCGGGCACGTCAAGATGACGCGCCCACAGCTGAAGAAGCTCGACGACAGGAGCACCCCAATGGTGTTCATGGGCTACGAGACGGGCTCTAAGGCGTACAAGATGTACGACCCCGTCTCAAAGCGTGTGCATGTCTCGCGCGATGTCATCTTCGACGAAGACGCGCGATGGACTTGGGAGGCGTCGGTGGAGGCCCCAGCAAGCAGCTCCTTCACCGTGGACTACCCGATGTACTCTAGGACCCCGGGAAGTTCCACCCCAGGAAGCCCGGGAAGTGTGGATCCGGGAACCGCAACCCCGAGAACACCATCCCCAGACACCCCGACGTCAAGCAAGGTGGGTCCCGGGAGGCAGTTCGCAACCCCGCCAACGGCAAGGTCGGAGCTGTTCGACGCCGACGACAGCGTTGACGCCCCCCACAGGTTTCGGCGCATGGGGGATCTCCTCGGCGAGGTTGCGGCAATACCGCAACAAACCGAGGATGAGGACGCTGATGACGATGAGGTCTTGCATCTGATGGCCGGCGAGGAGCCGACCACGTTTGCGGAGGCCGAGCAAGAGGATTGCTGGCACCACGCAATGCTAGACAAGCTGGCGTCGATCAATGACAACGCCAGTTGGACACTCACCACACTGCCTGCTGGGCACCGAGCCATCGGGCTCAAGTGGGTGTTCAAGGTGAAGAAGGATGAGCACGGCGCCATTGTCAAGCACAAGGCGCGCCTCGTTGCAAAGGGCTATGTGCAGCGTGAGGGAGTGGACTTCGAGGAAGTCTTTGCTCCGGTGGCAAGGCTGGAGTCTGTGCGGCTCATCCTTGCCATGGCCGCTCACCGTGGGTGGGAGGTACACCACATGGACGTCAAGTCGGCGTTTCTCAATGGCGACCTTAATGAGGAGGTGTACGTCTCCCAACCACCCGGGTTCGTTGCCAAGGGCCACGAGCAGGGCGTGTATCGACTACACAAGGCCCTGTATGGTCTCCGGCAAGCCCCAAGGGCGTGGAACGCCAAGCTCGATGCAAGCCTCGCATCCCTTTGGTTCTCACGCAGCGCTTCTGAGCACGGTGTGTACTCGCGTGGCATCGCGAACACGCTGCTCATCGTCGGCATCTACGTCGACGACCTGGTCATCGCCGGGGCAGAGCCTAAAGAGGTTCAACGCTTCAAGGGAGAGATGCATCGTCTCTTCAGCATGGGCGACCTTGGGCTGCTCCGGTACTACCTTGGGCTTGAGGTGAACCAGGAGGGTGGTCGCATCACGATCACACAAACGGCCTACGCCACCAAGATGCTCGAGCGAGCAGGCATGAAGGACTGCCATACCGTGCACGCTCCAATGGAGGCATGGCTGAAGCTCAGCAAGGAGAGCCCGGAGAAGGCGGTGGATGCTACACTCTACCGTAGCATCATCGGGAGCCTCAGGTACCTCGTGCACACCTGACCGGACATCACGTTAGTTGTCGGGTACCTGAGTAGGTTCATGGAAGCCCCGGCAAGCGATCATCTCGCTGTCGTCAAGCACCTGCTCCGGTACATCGCGGGTACGCTCGCGCATGGATGCGTGTATCATCGTGGCGACGACGAGAGCTTGGTTGGGTACAGCGACTCCGACCATGCTGGTGACGTGGACTCCCGAAAGAGCACCTCGGGCATACTGTTCCTTCTCGGGAACAGTCCCGTCAGCTGGCAATCGGTGAGGCAGAAAGTTGTCGCCGTATCTTCATGAGAGGCGGAGTACATCGCGGCAGCTACAGCGGCTTGTCAAGGCATTTGGCTTGCTCGCCTTCTCGGCGAGATGCTGAATCAGGACACAGCCCCTGCGCTCATCTTCGTCGACAACAAGTCGGCGATTTCCCTCTGCAAGAATCCAGTTCTTCACGACCGCAGCAAACACATCGATCTCCGCTATCACTTCATACGCAACTGCATCGAGAAAGGCTCGGTGATCGTGGAGTTCATCAAGACTGGTGAACAGAAGGCGGACATCCTGACCAAGTCACTTGGTCGTGTCCGGTTCCAGGAACTATGCGACAAGGTCGGGATCATCGACACCAAGCTCCTTCGACAAGGTTGAGGGGGAGAATGTTGAGTCAACCTTGGTCTTCAGCATTTACGTAGCTAGTCTCATATGCATGCCTGGTTGCATGTCGGCAGCAGTAGAAAGGGAGTTTTCTTACTAGCAAGAGCAGTCGTACCTTAGTTTCTAAGGAAGTAGTATAGGTCAGCAGTGACGTGGTGTCTTGGAATGACGTAAGAGCTTAGCTCAACATTGAAACAGTAGGACGGTTCAAACTGCTATATAAGGAGCAGCTTACCCCCTGGTTGTAATCATTCCACTCCATTCAAGATCATAAAAAGGCAATCAGCCTCCAGTACTCCACTCCGGTGCTTGTGTGTGTGCGTTATAGACTGCACTAGCTGCAGTGCTTTGCTCTATCTCCCGTATAGATCAGTACACCACTAGTAGTTCAGTACACCACTAGTAGTTCGGGCCAACAGCAGCTAGAAGTGAGACAACGGAGCCCTTGGCTGCATCCGCTCATGGAAGTCCCTGGCGAGGCGGCAGCATCAGCCGGTTTGACAGGGGAGACGTGAGGCGGAGCCATGTGGGAAGGCGCGGGAAGCCAGCACAGACGGCGGTCGCGGTAAAGGGACGGACGGCGAGGCCCAGCGGCTCAGAGTGAGGTGGGCCCGTCGGCAGCGGCTTGAAATTGGCGATTTGGAGCTGGGCCGACGATAGTTTGAGGAGGGGCAGGGCTCAGTACAGCACGACGAGGCGGCGACGGCTTCGGAGGCGCCCGTGGTGGCTGGTGGCAGGGCCGTGAAGACGGCGGCCCAACGGCGGCCGGCCTGCAAACGAGGTCGCAGCCGTCAGGGCGGCTCGAGGCACAGCGGCCGGGAAACGGACGGCGGCTTGAGGCGGCGCAGAGAGTCGCTGTGGCGAGGCGAGGTCAGAGCTGACTCGTCTGGGCTGTGGGACGAATCTGACTACCGCAGCGGTGATGGTGACCTTTCCTTTTTCCATTGCTGTTGATGATTAATCCCAATCCTGATTTGAAAACAAATTAATCTCGGCTTATCTTCGGATTGGGCCCGTTTATCTCGGTGAGTCTCTGCTAGTTCTAACAATTTTTATTACTCCGTCCGTTCCGCCATGAGCCGTGTGACAAATCACTTGATGCTTCATGATTGCATGGCTGTTGTGGACAGAAGACATCTGCCATGCTTCTGAATCATGGCGGCGCTTGACAGAGATCCAATTAGTCTCGCCGATACGTGATTGCTTTTAAAAACAAAGTTGATCTGGTTTCGGATTGGGTGGCACGTCAGTCTTGTTAACTCGGCGACTTTGAGGCGGCGCACCTAGTGCAACCCTAATTTCTCGGATTCTTCTTCATCCTGTCGATCGCAAGCTTTCTCGAAATCCTAGAAAAAATCCCTCCAAGAACTCAACACCACTATGCGCAAGCCCCACGGTGGGCGCCAACTATCGTGGGTTTGTCACGGCAGATGTCCTAGTGTGAGGACTTAGTCGCGAGGCCAACGCATCTATGTGGTAGCTTGAGAGGGTTGAGCGGGACGAGAGACGCGATGTTTTACCCAGGTTCGGCCCCTCACGGTGGAGGTAAAAGCCTACATCCTGCTTCATTGATATTGATGATGATGATCATGGTTACAAGTGTGCTCTATCTCGAGAGCTATTGTCTAAACCTAACTTGTCCAACTTGTGGAACTTGTGAATCTTGTCCCCTTTTAGGGAGCCCTGCCCCTCCATATATATGTTGAAGGGGCGGGTTACATGTGGAGTCCTATTAGGATTAGGACTAGTCTATCTTAATACAAACCGGATACAAGTCCGGGTCTTGACTCCTTGTAAGGAAAATATTCCTCACACCTTTTCTCTTAAACCAGCCCACTATTAGCATAAACCGGCCTTCTGGGCCTTGGGCCTTGTCATCCGTCTGTCCCGCCCGCCGGGTTACCAGTGAGTCATAATGTTCAGGCGGGTTGCTTGTAAACCGCCAAGTTAGGGCGGGTCGCCAGTGAATCGCCAAGCCTCAGCTAGGTCTCAAGTAAACCGCCAAGTCCGGCCGGGTTAATACTTCCGGCCGGTTTACGCTGCGGGGTATATCCCCGATAAGACCCGGGGGTCGTAGGTTTCACTAGTGGCTTCTCTCGAGAAAAATAGCAAACAATGGATGAACAAATTACTGTTGGGAATTGATAAAACTCCAAATACTCATGATGATATCCAGGCAATGATCATTACATAGGCATCACATCCAAGATTAGTAGACCGACTCCTTCCTACATCTACGACTATTACTCCACACATCGACCGCTATCCAGCATGCATCTAGTGTATTAAGTTCATGGAGAAACAGAGTAATGCAATAAGAATGATGACATGATGTAGACAAGATCTATCTATGTAGATATAGACCCCATCGTTTTATCCTTAGTAGCAACGATACATACGTGTCGGTTCCCCTTCTGTCACTAGGATCAATGATACGTCTCCAACGTATCTACTTTTTCTCATGCATTTCCTCTTGTTTTGGACTCTAATTTGCTTGATTTAAATGAAACTAACCCCGGACTAACGCTGTTTTTAGCAGAACTACCATGGTGTTGTTTTTGTGCAGAAATAAAAGTTCTCGGAATGGAACAAAACTTTTTCAGGTTTTTTATATCAATAATAAGAACTACTGGAGCCAATACCCACTAGAGAGGGGCCCCTGGGTGGGCACAACCCACCAGGGCCCGCCCCCCTCTCTTGGCACGCCCAGGTGGGTTGTACCCACCTGGTGGCCCCGCTGATGACCCCCCTGATACTATAAATTCACTTTATTCAAGAAAAAATAAGGGGAAAAGAATTATCATGATCCACGAGATGGAGCCGCCGCTAAGCCCTGTTCTTCCTTGGGACGGCAGATCTGGAGTCTGTTTGGGGCTCCAGAGAGGGGGATCTTTGTTTTTCGTCATCACCAACTAATCTCCATCACCAATTCCATGATGCTCCCCACCAGGAGTGAGTAATTCCTTCGTAGGCTCGCTGGTTGGTGAGGAGTTGGATGAGATTCATCATGTAATCGAGTTAGTTTTGTTAGGGCCCGATCCCTAGTATCCACTATGTTCTTAGATTGATGTTTCTATAACTTTGCCATGCTTAATGCTTGTCACTTTGGACCCGGGTGCCATGATTTCATATCTGAACCGTTTATGAATTCATTATTATATTTATATCCATGTTTTAGATCTGATCTTGCAAGTTATAGTCACCTAGCTACTACGGTTATGATCCGGCAACCCCAGAGTGACAACAACCGGGCCCACTCTCGGTGATGACCGTAGCTTGAGGAGTTCATGTATTCACTATGTGTTAATGCTTTGTTCCGGTTCTCTATTAAAAAGAGGCCTTAATATCCCTTAGTTTCCAATATGGACCCGGCTGCCACGGGAGGGTAGGACAAAAGATGTCATGCAAGTTCTTTTAATAAAGCACATATGACTATTTACAGAATACATGCCTACATTATATCGATGAACTGGAGCTAGTGCCGTATCGCCCTAGGTTATAACGGTCACATGATGAATATCATCCAACAAGTCACCGATCCAATGCCTACAAATTTATCCGTGTTGATCTTGCTGCGTTACTATTGCTATCATCACTGTTACACTTGCTACAAAATTACTGCTATCACTGTTACCGTTGCTACTGTCACTACTATCAAAACTATCAAACTACTTTGCTACTGATCATATTGCTGCAGATAATTAATCTCCAGGTGTGGTTGAATTGACAACTCAGCTGCTAATACCTTCAAATATTCTTTGGCTCCCCTTCTGTCGAATCTATAAATTTGGGTTAAATACTTTACCCTCGAAAATTGTTGCGGTCCCCTATACTTGTGGGTTATCAAGACCTTTTTCTGGCACCATTACCGGGGAGCATAGCTATATTTGTTGAGTCACTTGGGATTATTATCATATTATCACTATGAAGAATCTGAAGGATCCAAAGACTAAGATATTTCCCTCAAAGACGAGGGGGGTAAGGAACTACCATCTAGTTCTGCTTTAGATTCACCTTCTATTATGAATAAACTTGCAACACCACCACATGCTATCAATTCTGATATGTCGCAAGTTATTGATGATGCTACTTCTACTATGAATGATGCTTATGATGATGCTAGTACCTTGCTTGATAATGACGATGTGCCACTTGGTGAATTTCTTGATAAATAAATTGCTAGAGTTATACAACATGATGTTGTTGAATCTGATGATGAGCTTGAAACTGAAACTCCTGAAACACCTGCTAGAACTAGCCTTGCTAGATATGAATTACCTAAGGTACCGGAAGGTTATGTTATGAGTGAAGAAGCAACTAGAGATATTCTTGCCTGCAATGATAGAGATGATCTAGAGAAATTATTGCACAAGTATAAAGAAAAATCTCTGAATGCTAGAATGAAGTGTGATCCTAAGTTTGCTACTTCACCTATTGTCGGTGTACAAAAGTAGGGGCTCTCCTTTGTACCCCTTTACTTGTGCACGGGCAGTCAGAGCCGCGCCCGCGGCCGCACTAAGCAGGGCAGAGGAGGGAAGCCAAGCCACAAGACAGCTAGAGCAACGCCAAGACCAGAGGCGCAAAGAGAGTAAGAGCGCGAGGTGGACTCACCCAGCAAGACCCTTGCCGGGGCGGCTTCCGCAGCCCCGGCAAGATCCTTGCCGGGGCAATTTGCCTGACGCCAGCGGAGCGCGCCACCCTTGAGCCCAAGGGTTTCCAACACCATCAACTACATTGGAACCAAGGCTCGGGAGGCACCTCTATGGTGGCATGCAGATCTTTGTGGAGATCATAAATACGCGAGATCAGATGAAGAGCAGAAGACGACGATCCTTGGTGAGATCCTTGCCAAGGAAATCCACGAGACCCCCGGCAAGATCCTTGCCGGGGACGACCGCGGTGTCATGGCAAGACCCTTGCCGGGCCCCCGGCAAGACCCTTGTCGAGGACATCTGCGGGGCCGCAGCCAGGCCCACGTCTGCCAAGACTCCACCGCTGCTCCCATGCAGCTGCTAGCTCAACCAGTTGGGCAGGCGTCTGCGTGGCAGCATGCGGCCTCCGCACCGACTCAGCAAGCACCTGCGTGGTGGCATGCAGATCTTCGTGAAGGCTCCGCCATCACGCCAGCCCAGCAGCCAGCCAACGTGGCGCTACAACTCCTCGTCAGCTCGGACGCGCGTCGGAGCTAGGTGAGGCGGCGACAGCTGGGACGAGCTTCCTTGTCATCCCCGATAAAGCAAGAGGGGCACGTCGGCAGCACATTAAATGCGTTTGTCCAACGGTTCCAGGGGATAGACTCAGCCACTATATACCTTTCCACCTCCTGTGTGACACTGTGGCAACCCCTTTTGTCTATAAAAGGAGGCCCGAGGCGTACTGGAGGGGGATTCGAATCTCTGGAACTAGAGACACACCATAGCTAGTTCAAGAACTCAAGAACACTCAAATATACATCAAAGCAGGACTAGGGTATTACGTGTCTCCGCGGCCCGAACCTGGGTAAACGATCCTTGTGCTGACCGCCAGACCCGCTCTTTGCACAACCCCGCGCCCGCCAACCATAGAAGGGATCCCAGTGATTCCATAGGTGTCGTTTCCACCGATACCTATCTTTATTGATGATAAGGATTATGAATTCTCTGTCGACCCATAGTTAATTACTTTGGTTGAATCTGGTCATTTCCATGGTTATGAAACTAAAATTGTTGTGGCACATCTTACTAAGTTGAATGATATAACCACCCTTTTTTACTCATGATGAGAAAACTTGTTATTACTTTATTATAAAATTATTTCCTTTCTCATTAAAGGGTGATGCTAAAGCTTGGTACAATACTCTTGCTCCTGGTTGTGTGTGTAGTCCCCAGGATATGATTTATTACTTCTTTGAAAAATATTTTCCTGCTCATATGAAATAAGCTGCCCTACAGGAAATATTCAACTTTGTGCAAACTAAAGAAGAGAGTCTCCCACAAGCTTGGGGGAGGCTTTGCCAGTTACTTAATGCTTTGCTTGATCATCCTCTTAAGAAAAATGAAATACTTGATATCTTCTATAATGGACTAACCGATGCTTCTAGGGACTTCCTAGATAGTTATGCTGGTTGTGTTTTCAGGGAACGAACTATTGCTCAAGCTGAAGAAATATTGAATAACATATCGAAAAAGAGGGGTATATTATATCTCAGTCCTGAAGATATGCAAGAGGGGTATATTATATCTCAGTCCCGAAGATATGCAAGAGGCAAAGAAATTCATGAAGGAGAAAGGTATTAAAGCAGAGGATGCGAAAAAATTACCTCCTATTGAAGAAATACATGGGATTAATACACCACCACTGTCTAAGGTGGTAGATGTAAATTCTCTTATGAAGTTTAATGAAAATGATAATCCTCACAATATGCATCCTAGTCAATGCCTTTATGAGTTTGAAAACTATATTAGAAAACAAGATCACTTCAATGCAAATGTTATGAAACAATTGAAATATAATTCTGATATGATTGCTCGCTTGAGTGACTTGTTATTTAGAATATCAAATGATGTTAGAGGTGTTGGAAAACATGCTTCTATGGTTCAAACCCAACCAGAACAAGTTGCTAAATCACAAAGAGAATTACTTGATGAAATGAATCATAATAGGCATGACTTTGCTGTTAGAGTTGCAACTAGAGGAGGTAAAATGACTCAGGAACCACTTTATGCTGAGGGACACCCAAAAAGAATTGAACAAGATTCACAAAGAGCTAACACTAGTGCACCTAGTCCTTCTAGAAAGAAAAGGAAAAATGATTGGACTTTGCACACTTCTAGTGAACCTGAAATAGAAAAACCTCCTGATAATGAAAATGAAATTTCTATCTCTGATGCTGAAACTCAATTTGGTAATGAACACTCACCTAATGAAAAAGATAATGATGAGGTTCACAAAAACTCTCAACCAACAAATGATAAAGAACCAGATAATGATGTTGAGACAGAACCACATGTTGATATTGATAACCCACAACCTAAAAATAAAAGATATGACAAAAGAGACTTTGTTACTAGAAAACACGGTAAAGAAAGAGAACCATGGTTTCAAAAACCTATGCCTTTTCTACCCAAGTCAACTAAAAAGAATGATGATGAAGAATTTGAGCGCTTTGCTAAATGCTGAGGCCATTCCTTTTGCGTACTTGCTTGACTGATATCCTTAAAATGCCTCCTTATGCAAAGTATATGAAAGACATAATCACAAATAAGAGAAAAATACCGGAAGCTGAAATCTCCACCATGATTGCTAATTACACTTTTAAAGATGGAGTACCTAAAAAACTTGGAGATCCGGGTATACCAACTATACCTTGCTCCATCAAAAAGAATTATGTGAAAACTGCCTTGTGTGATTTAGGAGCTGGTGTTAGTGTTATGCCTTTCTCTTTATATAAAATACTTGACTTGAATAAACTCACACCTACTGAAATATATTTGCAAATGGCTGACAAATCAACTGCCATACCTATCGGCATCTGTGAGGATGTGCCTGTTGTTGCTAATGTTACTATTTTGACTGACTTTGTTATACTTGAGATGCCCGAGGACGATAGCACGTCGATTATCCTTGGTAGACCCTTCTTGAATACTGCAGGGGCTGTTATTGATTGCAATAAAAGCAAGGTCACTTTTCATATTAATGGTAATGAGCATACGGTGCACTTTCCGAAGAAACAATTCCAAGTGAATGGTATTAATGTTCTTGAAAAATCTCGGACAATCACCATTGGAAGTTTTCAAATACCTCTACCTGCTGTCAAAAAGAAATATGAAATGCTTATTGTTGGGGAACTGCGTATCCCCATTGAGGTAACTTAGTGATTTACGAAAGTTCTTCGGTCTCATACTAATCGAAAGTGGTTGTTAATAAGACTTGATCAACCTTATTAATGGATCATTTTTGAACGGTATGAAGTTGATGAATTTAGTAAGGACTACTTTTTGTCCCTACTTTTTATTCTCTGTTTTTATTAGTTAAATAAAATAAATGCCATGTTTTGTCTGTTTTCTGAATTTCTCGTGCAATAAAAAATGACCCAAAACTAAAAGTTCTTAGAATGCTCTGAAAATTTATATGATTTTTTCTGAATATTTAAGAATTTTGGTGCAAAAATTACCAGAGGGAGGTGCACTAGGTGGGCACAACCCACCTGGGCGCGCCAGCACCCCCTGGCGCGACCTGGGGGGTTGTGGTCCCCACGTGGGCCCCCTCACTTATCTCTTTATCCCACATTGTCACCTACCTCCAGAAAAAAAAATCCCCATTGCTCTCTCTCCCGTGTTCTTGCTCATTTTGCTGCTATTTTCGATCTCTTTGATCGAAGCTCCATTTCCGAAACTGTTTCAGGGAATTGTTGCTTGGTATGTGACTCCACCATTTGTCCAATTAGTTTTTGTTTTAGTGGTTTATACTTTGAATAAATAGCTACTCTTGGTGCTGTTGTAGATGTGCTTGCATGTTCAATTCTTAGTGTTCTAAATTGTTTGAATGCTTGTTATGGCCTCTATGTATCCCTATGAGTAGTTGCTATCAGTCTTACAAAGTTTTGTTGACAAATTTTTGTCACTCCAAAATTTTTGTTTTCAGAAAATTGTACGCGGACATGATGAACCTATTTGGAAGGAGTACTTCGAGGAGACGATCCTCGGGGGTATCCTCTAGTGACAGTTCTGCCCGCCGGTCTTACGTTGAACCAAGTGAAAGTTCCACATGAGATGCCGCCACCAAAACATTCTTATGGCCTTGCGATGAATATATGGTGCAGGTGGGCATCAAGGAGGAATTTGAGCAATATATTCACAATGCCGGTCTCGGTCCCAACCTCTCAGATAAGTGTGAACAGCGCCATCTTCTCGCTGAATCATTTGTCAAAGGATTTAAATATTTTCCATGTGAGTCTAGGGTGTCGTTTATGCTTTATGATGAACCATTTACTATTCCACCAGAAAATTTTGCTTACCATTGCAAACTTCCATTTTGGGGTTTGCTTGATGAGCCAGCAAAGGCTGAGTATGAGACCTTCTTGACTAGCCTTTGTTACGGTGAAAATAGGGGAGTGAGGCAAGGAAGAATAAAGAGCATTCACTTTCCCGCAATTCAGTCCCTTGCATTATTTAACGGGAAATGCATAGTAGGCAAGCAAGACTGTAGCATACTTTGTTCGCCAGACTTGAGCCTCATTCACACCGCTCTCACTGGTGAAAGGAATTATAACCTTGGAGCGATTGTTGCACATAGACTTCAGCATAATGCCAAAAGTGGTTGGTTCATGGTGGAATTTATGCCGCACGTTTAGCACGACGACTGGGTGTTTCACCTTTGCCCTTTGACCCTATCCTACCCACTCGATATTTAGATTTTGATGCCTTAAAGGAGCATAAGATTATCAAGGGAAGGGCTGATAACTTCACTTATAATTTGTTGTTTAACCAATCACATGTTGTGGACACATATTTGCCTGCGCCTGCTCTCTTTGATTATCACAGCAAGGAAAGATATTTTGTTCTTGAGAGCGAGGCCCGAGCTCACAACGTAGCTGTGTTGGCGGCACGGCGTGCTAAGGCCTCCGCAACGAGAGCCTCCGTGAACTACCACGCCGACTACTACCCTCCAGGCTACTGATTTACTACAAATTTAGGCCAAAAGCCTAAGCTTGGGGGAGTATGTGTTTCTTACTGACATTATATTCATGTTCACATATCATTTCATTTGTCGGTGTTCACACTTTTGCATTGTATCATCCATGCTTAGATTATTTTCTTGTTTTCTTCTTGTGTGTTTGAAAAACTTTAGAAAAACCAAAAAAATAGCTGTAGTAATTTACTTTCTATGCATGCTTAGTAGCAGTACTAAAAGAAAATCCAAAAATATTTCCTTGTTCTTCTTTTTCTTGTTGGGAGCTTTCCCGTGTAAATAGTTTTTCTTGTTTTTGCTTTTTATTTGCTTGTTGAAGAAAACCAAAAACTCCAAAAATATTTCAGTGTGTTTCTCTGAATTTCTTTTCTTTTTATTTGAGTCTTACCGAGGAGAAGACCATGATGTAAATGTTGAGTGGCTCTCATATGAATAACTGTTGAACTAATAAGAGCCCATTTTACCTTGTCTTCTCCTGTTGAATAAAATGTTTGCAGATTCCAGCTTAGTCCATGGCACTCTTGCACTATTATTATTTTCATATCATTCGGTCATGCAAGTGAAAGGCAATAATGACGACATCCGAAGAACTGGCCATGGCAAAGAGAAACTGGTATGAACTCGACTTGTCTTGTCTGTGTAAATATGTTTAACCTGGTGCCCATGATTCAACCCGTTATGATTAAACATGTTTGCAATGACAATTAGAGATTATAGTTTCTAATGTCATGCATAAGTAGCTGGGAGTTAATAATGATTTAGCTTGGATATCAACATAGCATTAAAATGATTGTGACGTAGTATGATGATATGGTATCCTCCTCTGAATGTTTGAGTGGCTTGACTTGGTACATGTTCATGCATGTAGTTGAATCAAAACCAACATAGCCTCTATAATATTTATGTTCCTGGTGTTCATATCCTACTCATGCTAGTGTCCAATGTTACTTATGCATAATGCCTGGTTATGATCGTTGTTGCTCTCTAGCTGGCCAATTCCCAATCTTAAATTGCTAGCCTTCGCCTGTACTAAGTGGGGATTCTTCTTGTACATCAAAAACCTTGAACCCAAAGTTATTCCTGATGAGTCCACCATACCTATTTATATACGGTATTACCCTTCCGTCCTAAGTAAATTTGCATGTGCCACCTCTAAAAACTTTTTTTTAACATTATCCGTTTTGTGTGCCTGAATCGTACATGGAACGGCAGGAGGTGGTCGATATCCTCCGTGCTAAGCATGTTATCCTCAGGTCGAGTGTTTATTCACTCGCCATCGCATGAGGAAATGGGCGGTAATAGGGATTCCCAGTCCCAAACTCAAAAATGCAAATAATGAAACAAAACTCCCCGGGGACTGATGTTGGTATGGACGGCACCCGTTGTTTCGGACAAGCCGTGGAGTGTGATTGATGGTGGAGGGGGAGTAAACCTTTACTTTTATCGCTTGGGAACTTCCACTAGCATGCTTAGCAAGAAAGATGTTGATAACTGATGGTCGTGAAGTGAATAAGAAGGGTGCATGTCTCAAAATATCATTTATCTCTATTTTAAAAATTGAGCTCTGGCACCTCTGCAAATCACCGCTTCCCTCTGCAAAGGGACTTTCTATTTACTTTTATGTTGTGTCACCACCTTCTATAAACAAGTGCCAGAAACTGAGTAGAGCACAGCGGTCGTGATTTATGCACTATGTATAGCTAATGTTGGGTGCATCATGACTAGATCTTTTCTACCATGAATTACAATGTTTAGTTGCTGCTTGAACTTCGGAGGTGCTCTGCATTTATGTTTTGTGGTCTCAGAAAGGGCTAGCGAGATACCATTATTGTCATATTATATCATGGTTGTTTTGACAATGTGTTGCTGTTTGAGTTAACTTATTATTGCTCGCTAGCTGATTATGTCATTGATATGAGTCATTATAATCTTTAAGAGTTATTGTCGACATGGTTAGTTATAATGTTGGCTGAAAACCAGGGTGTTGTTTAAGCTTATTTATGCAAACAAGAGCAAAAGAGTTCGTAAAAGTTTTTCTTTCTCACTTTCAGTTTATCAACTGAATTGCTTGAGGACAAGCAAAGCTTTAAACTTGGGGGAGTGATACGTCCATTTTGCATCATGCTTTTATATCGACATTTATTGCATTATGGGCTGTTATTACACATTATGTCACAATACATATGCCTTTTCTCTCTTATTCTACAAGGTTTACATAAGAGGGAGAATGCCGGCAACTAGAATTCTGGCCTGGAAAAGGAGCAAATATTAGAGACCTATTCTGCACAACTCCAAAAGTCTTGAAACTCCATGAAAGTCAATTTTGGAATATATTAAAAATATTGGGTGAAGAAAGCACCAGAGGGGAGCCAGCCACCGTCCACGAGGGTGGGGGCGCGCCCTACCCCCTAGGCGCGCCCCCTGCCTCGTGGGCCACCTGGCAGGCCCCCGATGCCCATCTTTTGCTATAAGATGTCTTTTGCCTTGAAAAAAATAAGGAGGAAGCTTTTGAGATGAAGCGTCGCCGTCTCGAGGCGGAACCTTGGTGGAACCAATCTAGGGCTCCGGCGGAGCTGTTCTTCCGGGGAAACATCCCTCCGGGAGGGGGACATCGTCACCATCGTCATCACCATCGATCCTCTCATCGGGAGGGGGTCAATCTCCATCAACATCTTTACTAGCACCATCTCCTCTCAAACCCTAGTTCATCTCTTGTATCCGATCTTTGTCTCAAAACCTCAGATTGGTACCTGTGGGTTGCTAGTAGTGTTGATTACTCCTTGTAGTCGATGCTAGTTGGTTTACTTGGTGGAAGATTATATGTTCAAATCCTTTATGCATATTAATACCCCTCTTATTATGAACATGAATATGATTTTGAGTAGTTACGTTTGTTCCTGAGGACATGGGAGAAGTCTTTCTATAAGTAGTCATGTGAATTTGGTATTCGTTCGATATTTTCATGAGATGTATGTTGTCTTTCCTCTAGTGGTGTCATGTGAACGACTACATGACACTTCACCATTATTTGGGCCTGGGGGGAGGCATTGGGAAGTAATAAGTAGATGATGGGTTGCCAGAGTGACAGAAGCTTAAACCCTAGTTTATGTGTTGCTTCGTAAGGGGCTGATTTGGATCCATATGTTTCATGCTATGGTTAGGTTTACCTTAATTCTTCTTTCATAGTTGCGGATGCTTGCGAAGGGGGTTAATCATAAGTGGGATGCTTGTCCAAGGAAGGGCGGTACCCAAGCACCGGTCCACCCACATATCAAATTATCAAAGTAACGAACGTGAATCATATGAGCATGATGAAAACTATCTTGACGATAATTCCCATGTGTCCTCGGGAGCGCTTTCCTTTATATAAGAGTTTGTCCAGGCTTGTCCTTTGCTACAAAAAGGATTGTGCCACCTTGATGCACCTTGTTTACTTTTGTTACTTGTTACCCGTTACAAATTACCTTATCACAAAACTATATGTTACCGATAATTTCAGTGCTTGGAGAGAATACCTTACTGAAAAACGCTTGTCATTTCCTTCTGCTCCTCGTTGGGTTCGACACTCTTACTTATCGAAAGGACTAGATAGATCCCCTATACTCGTGGGTCATCAAGAATCTTTTCTGGCGCCGTTGCCGGGGAGTGAAGCGCCTTTAGTAAGGAAAATTTTATATAGTGTGCTGAAATTTACTATCACTTGTTACTATGGAAAACAATCCTTTGAGGGGCTTGTTCGGGGTATCTTCACCCCGACCAGTAGAGCAAAGAGTTGCTCCTCAACCTACTGAACATACTGAAAATGTTTACTTTGAAATTCCTTCGGGTATGATAGAGAAACTGCTAGCTAATCCTTTTACAGGAGATGGAACATTACACCCCGATATGCACCTAATCTATGTGGATGAAATTTGTGGATTATTTAAGCTTGCAGGTATGTCCGAGGATGTTATCAAGAAGAAGGTCCTCCCTTTATCTTTGAAGGGAAAGCCATTGACATGGTTTAGGCTATGTGATGATATTGGAAAATGGAACTACAACCGAATGAAATTGGAATTTCATCAGAAGTTTTATCCTATGCATCTGGTTCATTGTGATCGTAATTGTATATATAATTTTTGGCCTCGCGAAGGAGAAAGCATCACTCAATCTTGGGGGAGGCTTAAATCAATGTTATATCCATGACCCAATCATGAGCTCTCAAGAGAAATTATTATTCAAAAATTGTATGCTCGGCTTTCTCTCAATAATCGCTCCATGCTCGATACTTCTTGTACTGGTTCTTTTATGATGAAGACTATTGAATTCAAATGGGATTTATTGGAAAGAATGAAACGCAACTCTGAAGATTGGGAACTCGACAAAGGTAAGGAGTCAAGTATAACACCTAAGTTTGATTGTGTTAAATCTTTCATGGATACCGATGCTTTTCATGAATTTAGCACTAAATATGGATTTCACTCTGAGATAGTAGCTTCTGTCTATGAATCATTTGCTACTCATGTTGATCTCCCTAAGGAGAAGTGGCTTAAATATCATCCTCCCATTGAAGTAAAATTAGTTGAACCTATTAAATTTGAAGAAAAGACTATCACTTATAATGTTGATCCTATTGTTCCTACCGCTTATATTGAGAAACCACCTTTCCATGTTAGAATAAAGGATCATGCTAAAGCTTCAACCGTGGTTCGTAAGAGTAATATTAGAACACCCACACCCTCTGAGCAAATTAAAGTTGGACCTAGTATTGCTATGGTTAAGGATCTCTTGGTCGATAATATTTGATGGGCATGTTATTTACTTCTGTGATGAAGCTGCTAAAATTGCTAGACCCGATACTAAAGATAAACATAGACCTGTTGTGGGCATGCCTGTTGTTTCTGTTAAAATAGGAGATCATTGCTATCATGGCTTATGTCACATGGGTGCTAGTGCGAGTGCAATACCTCATTCCTTATACAAAGAAATTATGCATGATATTGCACCTGCTAAGATAGAAGACATTGATGTTACCATTAAGCTTGCCAATAGAGATACTATTTCACCAGTTGGGATTGTTAGAGATGTTGAAGTCTTGTGTGGGAAGGTTAAATATCCTACTGATTTTCTTGTTCTTGGTTCCCCACAAGATGACTTTTGTTACATTATATTTGGTATACCCTTCTTGAATACTGTTAATGCTAAAATAGACTGCAAAAAGGATATTGTTTCTGTTGAATTAGGGGATATGTCTCATGAATTTAATTTTGCTAAATTTTGTAGACAACCCCATGATAAAGAATTGCCTAGTAAAGATGAAATTATTGGTCTTGCTTCTATTGCCGTGCCTCCTAATGATCCTTTAGAACAATATTTGCTAGACCATGAAAGTAGCATGTTTATGAATGAAAGAAGGGAATTAGATGAAGTATTCTTTAAATAGGGACCTATTTTGAAACACAACTTGCCTGTTTAAATTCTAGGGAATCCTCCTCCACCCAAGGGTGATCCCGTGTTTGAGCTTAAACCATTACCTGATACTCTTAAATATGCTTATCTTGATGAAAAGAAGATATATCCTGTTATTATTAGTGCTAACCTTTCAGAGCAGGAAGAAGAGAGATTATTGAAAACTCTGAAGAAGCACCATGCTGCTATTGGATATACTCTTGATGATCTTAAGGGCATTAGTCCCACTCTATGCCAGCACAAAATAAAATTGGAGAAAGATGCTAAATCGGTTGTTGATCACCAGCGACGGTTAAATCCTAAGATGAAAGAAGTGGTAAGAAATGAAATACTAAAGCTTCTGGAGGCAGGTATAATTTATCCTGTTGCTAATAGTCATTGGGTAAGTCTTGTCCATTGTGTCCCTAAGAAGGGGGGTATTACCATTGTTTCTAATGATAAAGATGAATTGATCCCACAAAGAATTGTTATAGGTTATAGAATGGTAATTGATTTCCGCAAATTAAATAAGGCTACTAGAAAGGATCATTACCCTTTACCTTTTATTGATCAAATGCTAGAAAGATTATCCAAACATACACATTTTTTCTTTCTAGATGGTTATTCTGGTTTCTCTCAAATACCTGTGTCGAAAGAGGATCAGGAAAATACCACTTTTACTTGCCCTTTCGGTACATTTGCTTATAGATGTATGCCTTTTGGTTTATGTAATGCACCTGCTACCTTTCAAAGATGTATGACTGCTATATTCTCTGACTTTTGTGAAAAGATTGTTGAGGTTTTCATGGATGATTTATCTGTGTATGGAACTTCTTTTGATGACTGCTTAAGCAACCTTGATCGAGTTTTGCAGAGATGTGAAGAAACTAATCTTGTCTTGAATTGGGAAAAGTGCCACTTTATGGTTAATGAAGGTATTGTCTTGGGGCATAAAGTTTCTGAAAGAGGTATTGAAGTTGATAAAGCTAAAGTTGATGCTAGTGAAAAGATGTCGTGTCCTAAGAACATTAAAGGTGATGAGGACATCAATACCATTGTTACACCCACAGCCCCTACTGTTACATATACTGGACCAATTACTAGAGCTCGCGCACGCCAATTAAATTACCAGGTACTTTCGTTTCTTGGTAATGATTCTAATGTTCATGAGATTATGATGCTGCCTAAATTGGATACATTTGTTTTGCTTACAAATGAAGGGCCTAGCTTGGAGAAGGATGAACATTGGAGCAAGAACACGCATGGAGTTGATGGCATGCGCAAGGGGATCAAGAACGGAGTTACAAGTGATGATTTCAGGACTTTGAAGCCGCCATAAGGAGTGCATGAAGCCTTGGACGAAATATACAAGATGCCACTTCATAATATTCGTCCATAGGCTATTCTAGGTGTACGTCACCTTATTTTTGGGCCAGGCCCATGTAATTTTACAATACCTGATTATGGGCAGTTTTTAGAGTCCGTATGTGTGGGGAAACAAGAGTTAGGGTTGGTTTCGGACCCCTCCTCCAAGGGCCACGAAATTCCCCCCCTCTCCTCCATATATACAACCCTTAGGGCATCGTTTAGACTTTGGGTTTTGTTTAGATTAAAAGTTCACCATAGCTGCAACTTCGCGTACTTCGTTTGTGTTCAACGACCAGACAAAGGCGTCACAAAACCCCACCTTGATCAATAAAGCTTTCATCTTATATTCGCAATATCCAGATTGCAATCTTAGTTTCTTGCTTGTTCTTTGTTTGCCTGCAGGAAATAGACCTTCGTGGTCAGGTTGATCGTGCTCCGGCGTGGTCAATAACCTCTCGAAGTTGTTTAGCGATTGCTAAGGCGCGACGTCTCGCACGTTTGTAGTAGGATCATCAAAGTCGACTTCCTCCAAAATGATAGCCACCATCTCATCGAAAGATGTGACACCTTTGCCTCTATCAAGTGGTATCAGATTTGTAGGTTGCTCGGTGAGATTTTTACAGTTTTTCGTAGATTAGATCGAGTCTGTTCTTCATACCTACAGTCCACGAAAAAAAGCCACACAAAAAAAATTAGGGTTAGTTCATCATATCCGAACCAATCTGAGCCTTTGCATAATCTTTTTAGGGTTTTTGCTTTGTTGAATTTGCGGTTGCATCGTCGTGTCAAGTTGCTGGTCTTAGAGTCTAGTCTTTTAGAGTTTCGAGTTCTGGTCATAAGTTGTCACGCCGCCGCCGCACCATCATCATCGCCCATCTACCACTTTTGCTTATCCGCCACCGCTCTGAATCCATATCCATATACCACTACCAATCCGTATCCATATACCACCACCAATCTCTATCCATATACCACCACCGCTACCATATACCACCACCGCTGCCATATACCACAACCATATATCCACCACCAATCCGAGTTCTTCTCATATTAGGTTTGTTCTTGAGATCAATCTAAATTCCGATTCGTGTTTCCTTGCCTGCGTAGGTCTCGAAAAAAAAAGTCTGGAGACCCCCGGGCAGTTTTTAGGCCAAAATTTTCACGGGCAAAATTTTTTTTCCCTATCCTATTTTTAGGCTTTTCTGAGTCTTTTGAGCCACGTGCCATCATAGTGATTTTTTGTCGCACTTTTTCGTCGTCGCTGCCCTGATTTCCGAAAAAAAAAGTGAAAAAAAAATTTCGTGCCCATCCTATCAGTTTGACGAGGGAAGAGTTTTGAGACACTCGCCATTATAGTGATTTTTCGCAAAAAAAAAGAGGAGCGCAAAAAAAGAGCGAAAAAAAAAGTTCCAGAGTGTGCTTTTCCCTTATTTACGTGCAGCGCCGTGATTTTGTTAGTGTTCTAGGCTCGCGTCTCTAGCACGGTCTAGCCTAGGACCAGCACAGTACCGTCGTTGAGCGTTTATTCAACTTTGCATCTCTGAATTGATTATTGCTGACCCTTTTTGCTACCATACTATAAGCCTTCCCAGCTCCACATACATCTACGTCGTGCGTTTGACTCTCCCTGGCAATCGCTCTATCCAAGCTTTTGAGAGTTTTTGACTACAACGGTTGCCGATCACCGCCTGCTGCTGGGTAAGAACTGGTAAGAATTTGAGATTTGCTTGACGGATTTGTGACACCCGCCACCACCACCACTTGTTAGTAGTCTGTAGGATCATATTCTTGTGTGTTTCTATTGCTGCTAACCATGCCAGGATCACAAGCCGACGAGACTGACTGGGAGAACTTGACGAACAAGGAGCTTCATGATACGTCTCAGCAAATGATGAATGGACAGGTGCAAGATGTGATAAACAGATTTGAAGAGGCCATGGAGAAGATAGATGGCATGGAGAAGACGTTTGAAACAAAGCTCGATAACAAGTTTGCTGAATTGCTTTCGCGTTTTCCACCACCACCACCGGCTGCTCCTGCCGCACCTCTGCAACAACAGCAACAACACCGACTACCTCCACGTCGGGAAACAGCCCTCCGCCGAGCGAGCCGTGTCCCTCTTCAGTCGGGCCAAACTGCTGGTGCTGCTGTTGATACTTCTGTGGCTCCTACTGCTGATGTGGAGGAGGATGCTTATGTGGGAGATTATGAGGATGAGGTTGATCAAAATCAGAACTACGTGCCACCAACAGCACAGCAACCACCAGGTCGTCCACATGCAAATAATGGCAATGGTAGGGCTCACCCTCAGGTACGAGATCATGACCATCTCCCTAAACTAAAATTGAATATTCCACCATTTGAGGGTAGATATGTTCCTGATATATATCTTACTTGGGAGTTAGAAACTGAACAACGATTTACATGTTTACAATATCCCGAGGAGAGACGTGTTCCTGCTGCTGTTTGTGCTTTCACTAGTTTTGCATGTGTTTGGTGGTCTGAGCATTGTAGATTATATCCTATTCCGGCTACTTGGGCTGCTTTGAAAACTGCTATGCGTACTCGTTGGGTTCCACCATATTATCAACGTGAATTACTTCAAAAATTGCAGCGCTTAAGACAGGGAAAAAATTCTGTAGAAGAATATTATCAGGAATTACAAACTGGCATGATTAGATGTGGTATTGTTGAGGAGAATGAAGCTATGCTTGCACGTTTTATGGGTGGATTAAATAGAGAGATTCAGACGATTCTAGAGTATAAGGAGTATACTAATATCACTCGTTTATTCCATCTTGCTTGTAAAGCTGAACGTGAAGTGCAGGATCGACAGGCATTGGCGCGGACTAACTTTTCTGCAGGTCGACCTTCATCATGGACACCACGTGCATCATCTACTTCCACACGTTCTGCTACACCGGCGCCTCCGTCGGCTACCACCTCCAACCGTGATACAATAAAGCAGGCACAATCACCACTATCTGCCAAGAGCACACCTTCTGGGCCTGCAAAGAGCTCTTCTTCATCCATGGCATCAACAGGGCAAACACATGATATTATTTGTCGACGTTGCAAGGGTGGAGGTCATTATGCGAGAGAATGCCCATCTAAGCGTGTGATGATTGTTACTGAGGATGGTGGGTATGAGTCCGCTAGTGACTATGATGAGGAGACTTTGGCTCTTATTACACGTGACGAACACGGTGGAGACGATTCTGATCATGAGACGCAATACATGGCTCCTGAAGATGCTGACAGGTATGAATGTTTAGTTGCTCAACGTGTTTTGAGTGTGCAGGTTACACAAGCTGAGCAAAATCAGAGGCATAATTTGTTCCATACAAAGGGAGTTGTGAAGGAACGTTCTGTTCGCTGATCATAGATGGAGGGAGCTGCAATAACTTGGCTAGCATGGAGATGGTGGAGAAGCTATCTCTCACCACAAGACCACATCCACATCCTTACTACATCCAATGGTTCAACAACAGCGGCAAGGTTAAGGTAACACGTACTGTTCGTGTGCATTTTAGTATCTCTACATATGCTGATTATGTTGATTGTGATGTGGTACCTATGCAAGCATGTTCCTTATTACTTGGTAGACCATGGCAATTTGATAAAAATTCTGTACACCATGGTAGAAACAATCAGTATACTCTTGTTCATAACGATAAAAATATTACTTTGCTTCCTATGACTCCTGATTCCATTTTGAAAGATGATATTAATAGAGCTAATAAAGCAAAACAGGAGACAAATAAGAGTGAAAATCAGATTGTGGCAAAAGAATTTGAGCACCAAATGAAGCCTAATAATAAACCATCTACTGTTGTTTCTGAAATTAAATTGAAAAGTGCATGTTTACTTGCCACCAAATCTGATATTGATGAGCTAGATTTCAGCAAATCTGTTTGCTATGCTTTTGTGTGCAAAGAGGCATTATTTTCATTCGAGGACGTGCCTTCCTCTTTGCCCCCTGCTGTCACTAACATTTTGCAGGAGTTCGCTGACGTCTTTCCACAAGACGTGCCACCGGGATTACCACCTATTCGAGGGATTGAGCATCAAATTGACTTAATTCCCGGTGCTTCGCTACCCAACCGTGCACCATACCGTACCAATCCAGAGGAGACGAAGGAGATTATGCGTCAAGTACAAGAACTGCTCGACAAAGGTTATATACGCGAATCCCTTAGTCCTTGTGCTGTTCCTATCATTTTAGTGCCGAAAAAGGATGGTACGTCGCGTATGTGCGTTGATTGTAGAGGCATTAATAATATTACTATTCGTTATCGTCATCCTATTCCTAGGCTAGATGATATGCTTGATGAATTGAGTGGCTCTACAATATTCTCCAAAGTTGATTTGCGTAGTGGATACCATCAAATTCGTATGAAATTGGGTGATGAATGGAAAACAACATTTAAAACTAAGTTTGGATTATATGAGTGGTTAGTCATGCCTTTTGGGTTAACTAATGCACCTAGTACTTTCATGAGGTTAATGAACGAAGTTTTACGTGCTTTCATTGGACGATTTGTGGTAGTTTACTTTGATGACATATTGATTTATAGCAAATCTTTGGAGGAACATTTGGAACATTTACGTGCTTGTTTTTATTGCTCTACGTGATGCACGTTTGTTTGGTAACCTTGGAAAGTGCACCTTTTGCACCGACCGAGTATCTTTTCTTGGCCTATGTTGTTACTCCACAGGGAATTGAAGTTGATAAAGCAAAGATTGAAGCTATTGAGAGTTGGCCGCAGCCCAAAGTCACACAAGTGAGGAGTTTCCTTGGCCTCGCTGGTTTCTATAGGCGTTTTGTGAGAGATTTCAGCACCATTGCTGCACCTCTCAACGAGCTTACAAAGAAGGATGTGCCTTTTGTTTGGGGTACCGCCACAGGAAGAAGCCTTCACGGTATTGAAAGATAAGTTGACACATGCTCCTTTACTCCAACTTCCTAATTTCAATAAGACTTTTGAGCTTGAATGTGATGCTAGTGGAATTGGATTAGGAGGTGTGTTATTACAAGATGGAAAACCTGTTGCATACTTTTCTGAAAAATTGAGTGGGCCTAGTCTGAACTATTCTACTTATGATAAAGAATTATATGCTCTTGTTCGGACCTTAGAAACATGGCAACATTATTTATGGCCCAAGGAATTTGTTATACATTCTGATCATGAATCTTTGAAACACATTAAAAGTCAAGCAAAACTGAACCGTAGACATGCTAAATGGGTTGAATTCATTGAGACTTTCCCTTATGTCATTAAACACAAGAAGGGTAAAGAAAATGTTATTGCTGATGCCTTGTCTCGTCGTTATACTATGCTTTCACAACTTGACTTTAAAATATTTAGTTTGGAGACCATCAAAGATCAATACGTTCATGATGCTGAATTTAAAGATGTATTGCAGAATTGTAAGGAAGGGAGAACTTGGAACAAGTTCGTTCTTAACGATGGATTTGTGTTTCGTGCTAACAAGCTATGCATTCCAGCTAGCTCCGTTCGTCTTTTGTTGTTGCAGGAGGCGCATGGAGGAGGATTAATGGGACACTTTGGCGTCAAGAAGACAGAAGATATACTTGCTACACATTTCTTTTGGCCAAAGATGAGACGGGATGTTGAGCGTTTTGTTGCTCGTGCACTACATGTCAAAGAGCTAAGTCACGACTCAATCCTCATGGTTTATATATGCCTTTGCCAGTACCTAGTGTTCCTTGGGAGGATATATCTATGGACTTTGTTTTAGGTTTACCTCGAACAAAGAAGGGGAGGGATAGCATATTTGTTGTCGTGGATAGGTTCTCGAAAATGGCACACTTTATACCATGTCATAAAAGCGATGATGCTGTTAATGTTGCTGATTTGTTCTTTCGTGAAATTATTCGCTTACATGGTGTGCCAAATACTATTGTTTCAGATCGTGATACTAAATTTCTTAGCCACTTTTGGAGATGTTTATGGGCTAAGTTGGGGACTAAGCTGCTTTTTAGTACTACTTGTCACCCCCAAACTGATGGACAAACTGAAGTAGTCAATAGAACATTGTCTACTATGCTTAGGGCTGTTTTGAAGAATAACAAGAAAATGTGGGAAGAATGCTTGCCTCATATTGAATTTGCTTATAATCGCTCGTTGCATTCTACTACTAAGATGTGCCCTTTTGAAATTGTGTATGGTTTCCTACCTCGTGCACCTATTGATTTGTTGCCTCTTCCATCTTCAGAGAAGGTTAATTTTGATGCTAAAGAACGCTCTGAATTGATTTTAAAAATGCATGAGTTAACTAAGGAAAACATTGAGCGTATGAATGCTAAATATAAACTTGCTGGAGATAAGGGTAGAAAACATGTTGTGTTTGCGCCTGGAGATCTTGTTTGGTTACATTTGCGTAAAGATAGATTTCCTAATCTGCGCAAATCAAAGCTAATGCCACGTGCTGATGGTCCTTTTAAGGTGTTAGAGAAAATAAATGATAATGCATATAAACTTGAGCTACCTGTAGATTTTGGGGTTAGTTCCACTTTTAACAATGCAGATTTGAAGCCTTATTTGGGTGAGGAAGATGCGCTTCCGTCGAGGACGACTTTATTTCAAGAAGGGGAGGATGATGAGGACATCAATACCATTGTTACACCCACAGCCCCTACTGTTACATATACTGGACCAATTACTAGAGCTCGCGCACGCCAATTAAATTACCAGGTACTTTTGTTTCTTGGTAATGATTCTAATGTTCATGAGATTATGATGCTGCCTAAATTGGATACATTTGTTTTGCTTACAAATGAAGGGCCTAGCTTGGAGAAGGATGAACATTGGAGCAAGAACACGCATGGAGTTGATGGCATGCGCAAGGGGATCAAGAACGGAGTTACAAGTGATGATTTCAGGACTTTGAAGCCGCCATAAGGAGTGCATGAAGCCTTGGACGAAATATACAAGATGCCACTTCATAATATTCGTCCATAGGCTATTCTAGGTGCTGCGTCACCTTATTAATGGGCCAGGCCCATGTAATTTCGAAATACTTAAGTATAGGCTATTTTTAGAGTCCGTATGTGTGGGGAAACAAGAGTTAGGGTTGGTTTCGGACCCCACCCTCAAGGGCCACGAAATTCCCCCTCTTCCTCCATATATACAGCCCTTATGGCGTCGTTTAGACTTTGGGTTTGTTTAGATTAAAAGTTCGCCATAGCTGCAACTTCGCGTACTTCGTTTGTGTCCAACGACCAGACCAAGACGTCACAGAACCCCATCTTGATCAATAAAGCTTTCATCTTATATTCGCAATATCCCGATTGCAATCTCAGTTTCTTGCTTGTTCTTCGTTTGCTCGCACGAAACAGACCTTCGTGGTCAGGTTGATCGTGCTCCGGCGTGGTCAATAACCCTCGGAAGTTGGTTTAGCGATTGCTAAGGCGCGACGTCTCGCACGTTCGTAGTCGGACCGTCAAGGTCGACTCCCACAGAAAACGATAGCCACCATCTCATCGAAACATCGGGACACCCTCGCCTCTATCAAGTGGTATCAGATTTCCAGGTTGCTCGGTGAGATTTTTACAGTTTTTCGTAGATTAGATCGAGTCTGTTCTTCATACCTACAGTCCACGAAAAAAAAGCCACACAAAAAAAATTAGGGTTAGTTCATCATATCCGAACCAATCTGAGCCTTTGCATAATCTTTTTAGGGTTTTTGCTTTGTTGAATTTGCGGTTGCATCGTCGTGTCAAGTTACTGGTCTTAGAGTCTAGTCTTTTAGAGTCTCGAGTTCTGGTCATAAGTTGTCACGCCGCCGCCGCACCATCATCATCGCCCATCTACCACTTTTGCTTATCCGCCACCGCTCTGAATCCATATCCATATACCACTACCAATCCGTATCCATATACCACCACCAATCTCTATCCATATACCACCACCGCTACCATATACCACCACCACTGCCATATACCACAACCATATATCCACCACCAATCCGAGTTCTTCTCATATTAGGTTTGTTCTTGAGATCAATCTAAATTCCGATTTGTGTTTCCTTGCCTGCGTAGGTCTCGAAAAAAAAAGTCGGGAGACCCCCGGGCAGTTTTTAGGCCAAAATTTTCACGGGCAAAATTTTTTTTCCCTATCCTATTTTTAGGCTTTTCTGAGTCTTTTGAGCCATGTGCCATCATAGTGATTTTTTGTCGCACTTTTTCGTCGTCGCTGCCCTGATTTCCGAAAAAAAAAGTGAAAAAAAAATTTCGTGCCCATCCTATCAGTTTGACGAGGAAAGAGTTTTGAGACACTCGCCATTATAGTGATTTTTCGCAAAAAAAAAGAGGAGCGCAAAAAAAAGGAGCGAAAAAAAAAAGTTCCAGAGTGTGCTTTTCCCTTATTTACGTGCAGCGCCGTGATTTTGTTAGTGTTCTAGGCTCGCGTCTCTAGCACGGTCTAGCCTAGGACCAGCACAGTACCGTCGTTGAGCGTTTATTCAACTTTGCATCTCTGAATTGATTATTGCTGACCTTTTTGCTACCATACTATAAGCCTTCCCAGCTCCACATACATCTACGTCGTGCGTTTGACTCTCCCTGGCAATCGCTCTATCCAAGCTTTTGAGAGTTTTGACTACAACGGTTGCCGATCACCGCCTGCTGCTGGGTAAGAACTGGTAAGAATTTGAGATTTGCTTGACGGATTTGTGACACCCGCCACCACCACCACTTGTTAGTAGTCTGTAGGATCATATTCTTGTGTGTTTCTATTGCTGCTAACCATGCCAGGATCACAAGCCGACGAGACTGACTGGGAGAACTTGACGAACAAGGAGCTTCATGATACGTTTCAGCAAAATGATGAATGGACAGGTGCAAGATGTGATAAACAGATTTGAAGAGGCCATGGAGAAGATAGATGGCATGGAGAAGACGTTTGAAACAAAGCTCGATAACAAGTTTGCTGAATTGCTTGCGTTTTCCACCACCACCACCGGCTGCTCCTGCCGCACCTCTGCAACAACAGCAACAACACCGACTACCTCCACGTCGGGAAACAGCCCTCCGCCGAGCGAGCCGTGTCCCTCTTCAGTCGGGCCAAACTGCTGGTGCTGCTGTTGATACTTCTGTGGCTCCTACTGCTGATGTGGAGGAGGATGATTATGTGGGAGATTATGAGGATGAGGTTGATCAAAATCAGAACTACGTGCCACCACCAGCACAGCACAACCACCAGGTCGTCCACATGCAAAAAATGGCAATGGTAGGGCTCACCCTCAGGTACGAGATCATGACCATCTCCCTAAACTAAAATTGAATATTCCACCATTTGAGGGTAGATATGTTCCTGATATATATCTTACTTGGGAGTTAGAAACTGAACAACGATTTACATGTTTACAATATCCCGAGGAGAGACGTGTTCCTGCTGCTGTTTGTGCTTTCACTAGTTTTGCATGTGTTTGGTGGTCTGAGCATTGTAGATTATATCCTATTCCGGCTACTTGGGCTGCTTTGAAAACTGCTATGCGTACTCGTTGGGTTCCACCATATTATCAACGTGAATTACTTCAAAAATTGCAGCGCTTAAGACAGGAAAAAAAATTTGTAGAAGAATATTATCAGGAATTACAAACTGGCATGATTAGATGTGGTATTGTTGAGGAGAATGAAGCTATGCTTGCACGTTTTATGGGTGGATTAAATAGAGAGATTCAGACAATTCTAGAGTATAAGGAGTATACTAATATCACTCGTTTATTCCATCTTGCTTGTAAAGCTGAACGTGAAGTGCAGGATCGACAAGCATTGGCGCGGACTAACTTTTCTGCAGGTCGACCTTCATCATGGACACCACGTGCATCATCTATTTCCACACGTTCTGCTACACCGGCGCCTCCGTCGGCTACCACCTCCAACCGTGATACAATAAAGCAGGCACAATCACCACTATCTGCCAAGAGCACACCTTCTGGGCCTGCAAAGAGCTCTTCTTCATCCATGGCATCAACAGGGCAAACACATGATATTATTTGTCGACGTTGCAAGGGTGGAGGTCATTATGCGAGAGAATGCCCATCTAAGCGTGTGATGATTGTTACTGAGGATGGTGGGTATGAGTCCGCTAGTGACTATGATGAGGAGACTTTGGCTCTTATTACACGTGACGAACACGGTGGAGACGATTCTGATCATGAGACGCAATACATGGCTCCTGAAGATGCTGACAGGTATGAATGTTTAGTTGCTCAACGTGTTTTGAGTGTGCAGGTTACACAAGCTGAGCAAAATCAGAGGCATAATTTGTTCCATACAAAGGGAGTTGTGAAGGAACGTTCTGTTCGCGTGATTATAGATGGAGGGAGCTGCAATAACTTGGCTAGCATGGAGATGGTGGAGAAGCTATCTCTCACCACAAGACCACATCCACATCCTTACTACATCCAATGGTTCAACAACAGCGGCAAGGTTAAGGTAACACGTACTGTTCGTGTGCATTTTAGTATCTCTACATATGCTGATTATGTTGATTGTGATGTGGTACCTATGCAAGCATGTTCCTTATTACTTGGTAGACCATGGCAATTTGATAAAAATTCTGTACACCATGGTAGAAACAATCAGTATACTCTTGTTCATAACGATAAAAATATTACTTTGCTTCCTATGACTCCTGATTCCATTTTGAAAGATGATATTAATAGAGCTAATAAAGCAAAACAGGAGAAAACTAAGAGTGAAAATCAGATTGTGGCAAAAGAATTTGAGCAACAAATGCAGCCTAATAATAATAAACAATCTAGTGTTGCTTCTGAAATTAAATTGAAAAGTGCATGTTTACTTGCCACCAAATCTGATATTGATGATCTAGATTTTAGCAAATCTGTTTGCTATGCTTTTGTGTGCAAAGAGGCATTATTTTCATTCGAGGACGCGCCTTCCTCTTTGCCTCCTGCTGTCACTAACATTTTGCAGGAGTTTGCCGACGTCTTTCCACAAGACGTGCCACCGGGATTACCACCTATTCGCGGGATTGAGCATCAAATTGACTTAATTCCCGGTGCATCATTACCCAACCGTGCACCATACCGTACCAATCCAGAGGAGATGAAGGAGATTATGCGTCAAGTACAAGAACTGCTCGACAAAGGTTATATACGCGAATCCCTTAGTCCTTGTGCTGTTCCTATCATTTTAGTGCCGAAAAAGGATGGTACGTCGCGTATGTGCGTTGATTGTAGAGGCATTAATAATATTACTATTCGTTATCGTCATCCTATTCCTAGGCTAGATGATATGCTTGATGAATTGAGTGGCTCTACAATATTCTCCAAAGTTGATTTGCGTAGTGGATACCATCAAATTCGTATGAAATTGGGTGATGAATGGAAAACAGCATTTAAAACTAAGTTTGGATTATATGAGTGGTTAGTCATGCCTTTTGGGTTAACTAATGCACCTAGTACTTTCATGAGGTTAATGAACGAAGTTTTACGTGCCTTCATTGGACGTTTTGTGGTAGTTTACTTTGATGACATATTGATTTATAGCAAATCTTTGGAGGACCATTTGGAACATTTACGTGCTGTTTTTATTGCTCTACGTGATGCACGTTTGTTTGGTAACCTTGGAAAGTGCACCTTTTGCACCGACCGAGTATCTTTTCTTGGCTATGTTGTTACTCCACAGGGAATTGAAGTTGATAAAGCCAAGATTGAAGCTATTGAGAGTTGGCCGCAGCCCAAAACGGTCACACAAGTGAGGAGTTTCCTTGGCCTCGCTGGTTTCTATAGGCGTTTTGTGAGAGATTTCAGCACCATTGCTGCACCTCTCAACGAGCTTACAAAGAAGGATGTACCTTTTGTTTGGGGTACCGCACAGGAAGAAGCCTTCACGGTATTGAAAGATAAGTTAACACATGCTCCTTTACTCCAACTTCCTAATTTCAA
>NC_053025.1:483471241-483487909 GCF_003073215.2 Triticum urartu
GAACCTGCATAACAAATGATCCTTAAATCAGTTATTCTAACTGTTTCAAGTCTCGGGGCTACTGGTATATATATATATAATTACCAAAATTTTCTTACCCGTATGTCTTTTACATATTGCTCCGTGGCTCTGGCTAGACCATTTTGAGCGGCACGGAGGTACGCATCTCCCGAGTTGAAGGCATCTAACGCCCCTTGGGAGAAACAAGCGTCGCGAAGAATTGTCCGGCGACGCCTGTGGTTCATGGCACTCTCCACCTCAGAGTTGGTGGCAGACAACCCGTCCACATCCTTTGTCGCGCGCCTTGCGTTCGCCTCCGCCTCCGGACCAGGCTTTGGAGCCTGGCTGGTGGAGGCGCGATTGGCAGCCTCTCCAGATATAGTCCGGCGAGGTCTCTTTATCCTGAAGAGAGCAGGAGTGTCAATGTGCCTCGAAGGTATAACACCTGGGATAAGGGCGCGCCATACCTTTGCGCTAACGCCTCGGTCCGGAATGCACTTCTTTTCTGCTCACGGGGCCCTGCGGCCCCTCGTTGGCTTGTCGCTGCAGGTTCGGCCTTCCACCTTAAAAACCTCCCCTGCAAAGTTCGGTTGTAATAAGGAAACTGAAAACACGAGAGGGTGGACACCTATTCGGGGTACTGGGACTTCGATCTCAGTTACTTGGGAGGCCAGGATTAGCCCTGGGTAATCGTCCGTAATGGCCACCAAGGCGTTATCCTTGCTCAATTGATGGAACACTCCATCATCAGCTCCACAGATATGTTTGGATCCTCTTGAGAGGCCGGGTCGAGGGACCGTTCTGGGTCCTCGGGTTGTGGAGGAGGGCTGCTTATTTCCTTAACAGCCCGGCGCAGTTCCTGCGTTGAAGTCGTCAGACTGAATATTTAACACTGGGAATACAAAACGGATGGGCAAGTAAATACGACCGCTTACCCAGCTTGGGGGATTGTGCATAGAGAATCCACCCTGTGGGTTGACGTGGAGAAATTCCTCCTCTTCTCCCTTATACAAAGTGGACAAGATCTTTAGTAGAGCGGCAGCTGAAACCGGCCCCTTACGGCTGTAGCGGGTGGCGTCGTCCTCCCCGTTGAAGTCCCACATGGGGTGGCTTCTATACTGAAGCGGTTGCACCCCCCGCATAATGCATTCGGTCATAACCCCGATCATGGTTAGTCCGGAATGGGCTAACAATCTTATTCGGCCCATCAGGTAAATGATGTCCCTGTCACTTTCCCTCTGAGGGCTCCGTGGACGCCAGCTTAGGCGCTTCTTTAAGGGAGCACTGTCGAATTCGGGGAGGCCGATCCGGACAGGATCCGGCAGCGGGACGTCTTCTATATAAAACCATTCCGAGGGCCAGTCTTCGGACGCCTTCTTTGGGGTTCCGGACAGATATCCGGTCCCGGCGATGCGCCACACTTCGGCTCCGCCCACTTGATACATTGACCCCTCCTTAGAGCGGGGCACAAGGCAGAATAACCTTTTCCATAGCCCGAAATGAGCCTCGATACCCAAAAACAGCTCGCAGAGGGCTACGAAGCCCGCGACATGCAATACAGAGGCAGGCATGAGATTGTGTAGTTGGAGGCCATAGAACTCCAGGAGCCCCCGGAGAAATGGATGGATTGGAAATCCGAGCCCCCTTATTAAATAAGGGACGAGGCACACCCGCTCTCCTTTGGAGGGATTAGGGGCACTCTCCGCTTGCTCTCCGCCATTATAGATGCCAAGGCCGGCTCGAACTGGGACCATATAGGCCGGGGGGAGAAATCCCTTGGTCTGGAGCATCACTAGCTCACTATGCGGGATGGAGCATCTCTCCCGATATCCAGGCTGAGGGCTGGAAGGGCGAGAGGAGGAGTCACGATGGCTGGCCATGGTGGAATGGACCTTTGTCGGATGCGCTCTGATGAACACTCGCGAAGGGGGGAAGATGTGGTTTGGATCTAAATCCTCGTCCCCTTAAATAGGTCAGCTCATTTACGCGGCTAGGGGTGTGAATGTAAAAACACTCAGACTTTTCATATTCGTTTGACACGTGGGAAGCGGCCATTATTGGGCGTAGAAGCCAAGGAGTGCAACATCTACAAGAAACCGGACTTTATTCAACAGGTACACGGAATTTGGAGGAGAACCCGCCTTGCAATGCCGAAGACAATCTGCGCGCCGGACTCATCGCCATTGAAGCCTAGTTCGGGGGCTACTGAGGGAGTCCTGGATTAGGGGGTGTCCGGATGGCCGGACTATACCTTTGGCCAGACTCCTGGACTATGAAGATACAAGATTGAAGACTCTGTCCCGTGTCCGGAAGGGACTTTCCTTGGCGTGGAAGGCAAGCTTGGCGATACGGATATGTAGATCTCCTACCATTGTAACCGACTTTGCGTAACCCTAGCCATCTCCGGTGTCTATATAAACCGGAGGGTTTTAGTCCGTACAACATACACAACAACAATCATACCATAGGCTAGTTTCTAGGGTTTAGCCTCTCCGATCTCGTGGTAGATCTACTCTTGTACTACCCATATCATCAATATTAATCAAGCATGACGTAGGGTTTTACCTCCATCGAGAGGGCCTGAATCTGGGTAAAACTTCGTGTTCCTTGCCTCCTGTTACCATCCGGCCTAGACGCACAGTTCGGGACCCCCTACCCGAGATCCTCCGGTTTTGACACCGACACTCTCCTTTCTCGTATGGCCCATTAAGGCCCAATACGAATTCCCGTAACTCCCCGGTACTCCCGAAAATACCCGAATCACTCGGAACCTTTCCGATGTCCGAATATAGTCGTCCAATATATCGATCTTTACGTCTCGACCATTTCGAGACTCCTCGTCATGTCCCCGATCTCATCCGGGACTCCGAACTCCTTCGGTACATCAAAACACATAAACTCATAATATAACGTCATCGAACTTTAAGCGTGCGGACCCTACGGGTTCGAGAACTATGTAGACATGACCGAGACACGTCTCCGGTCAATAACCAATAGCGGAACCTGGATGCTCATATTGGCTCCTACATATTCTACGAAGATCTTTATCGGTCAGACGCATAACAACATACGTTGTTCCCTTTGTCATCGGTATGTTACTTGCCCAGATTCGATCGTCGGTATCTCAATACCTAGTTCAATCTCGTTACCGGCAAGTCTCTTTACTCGTTCCGTAATACATCATCCCGCAACTAACTCATTAGTTGCAATGCTTGCAAGGCTTATAAGTGATGTGCATTACCGAGAGGGCCCAAGATACCTCTCCGACAATCGGAGTGACAAATCCTAATCTCGAAATACGCCAACCCAACAAGTACCTTCGGAGACACCTGTAGAGCACCTTTATAATCACCCAGTTACGTTGTGACGTTTGGTAGCACACAAAGTGTTCCTCCGGTAAACGGGAGTTGCATAATCTCATAGTCATAGGAACATGTATAAGTCATGAAGAAAGCAATAGCAACAAACTAAACGATCAAGTGCTATGCTAACGGAATGGGTCAAGTCAATCACATCATTCTCTAATGATGTGACCCCGTTAATCAAATGACAACTCATGTCTATGGCTAGGAAACTTAACCATCTTTGATTCAACGAGCTAGTCAAGTAGAGGCATACTAGTGACATACTGTTTGTCTATGTATTCACACATGTATTATGTTTCCGGTTAATACAATTCTAGCATGAATAATAAACATTTATCATGATATAAGGAAATAATAATAACTTTATTATTGCCTCTAGGGCATATTTCCCTCAGTCCCCCACTTGCACTAGAGTCAATAATCTAGTTCACATCGTCATGTGCATACACCAAAGGTACTAGAGTCAATAATCTAGTTCACATCGCATGTGATTAACACCCAAAGAGTACTAAGGTGTGATCATGTTTTGCTTGTGAGAGAAGTTTAGTCAACGGGTCGCCACATTCAGATCTGTATGTATTTTGCAAATTTCTATGTCAACAATGCTCTGCACGGAGCTACTCTAGCTAATTGCTCCCACTTTCAATATGTATCCAGATTGAGACTTAGAGTCATCTGGATCAGTGTCAAAACTTGCATCGACGTAACCCTTTACGACGAACCTTTTGTCACCTCCATAATCGAGAAACATATCCTTATTCCACTAAGGATAATTTTGACCAATGTCCAGTGATCTACTCCTAGATCACTATTGTACTCCCTTGCCAAACTCAGGGCAGGGTATACAATAGGTCTGGTACACAACATGACATACTTTATAGAACCTATGGCTGAGACATAGGGAATGACTTTCATTCTCTCTCTATCTTCTTCCATGGTCGGGTTTTGAGTCTTACTCAACTTCACACCTTGTAACACAGGCAAGAACTCCTTTTTGACTGTTCCATTTTGAACTACTTCAAAATATTGTCAAGGTATGTACTCATTGAAAAACTTATCAAGCGTCTTGATCTATCTTTATAGATCTTGATGCTCAATATGTAAGCAGCTTCACCGAGGTCTTTCTTTGAAAAAAAAACTCCTTTCAAACATTCCTTTATGCTTTGCAGAATAATTCTACATTATCTTCGATCAACAATATGTCATACATATACTTATCAGAAATGCTGTAGTGCTCCCACTCACTTTCTTGTAAATACAGGCTTCACCGCAAGTCTGTATAAAACTATATGCTTTGATCAACTTATCAAAGCGTATATTCCAACTCCGAGATGCTTGCACCAGTCCATAGATGGATCGCTGGAGCTTGCATATTTTGTTAGTACCTTTAGGATTGAAAAAACCTTCTAGTTGCATCATATACAACTCTTCTTTAATAAATCCATTAAGGAATGCAGTTTTGTTTATCCATTTGCCAGATTTCATAAAATGCGGCAATTGCTAACATGATTCGGACAGACTTAAGCATAAATACGAGTGAGAAACAATCATCGTAGTCAACACCTTGAACTTGTCGAAAACCTTTTGTGACAATTCTAGCTTTGTAGATAGTAACACTACTATCAGCGTCCGTCTTCCTCTTGAAGATCCATTTAATCTCAATGGCTCGCGATCATGGCAAGTCAATCAAAGTCCATACTTTGTTCTCATACATGGATCTCATCTCAGATTTCATGGCCTCAAGCCATTTCGCGAATCTGGGCTCATCATCGCTTCCTCATAGTTCGTAGGCTCGTCATGGTCAAGTAACATGACCTCCAGAACAGGATTGTCGTACCACTCTGGTGCGGATCTCACTCTGGTTTACCTACGAGGTTTAGTAGTAACTTGATCTGAAGTTACGTGATCATCATCATTAGTTTCCTCACTAATTGGTGTAGTAGTCACAGGAACAAATTTCTGTGACGAATTACTTTCCAATAAGGGAGCAGGTACAGTTACCTCATCAAGTTCTACTTTCCCCCCACTCACTTCTTTCGAGAGAAACTCCTTCTCTAGAAAGGATCCATTCTCAGCAATGAATACCTTGCCTTCGGATCTGTGATAGAAGGTGTACCCAACATTTTCTTTTGGGTATCCTATGAAGATGCACTTCTCCGATTTGTGTTTGAGCTTATCAGGTTGAAACTTTTTCACATAAGCATTGCAACCTCAAACTTTAAAAAACGACAGCTTAGGTTTCTTGCCAAACCATAGTTCATACGGTGTCGTCTCAAAGGATTTAGATGGTGCCCTATTTAATGTGAATGTAGCTGTCTCTAATGCATAACCCCAAAACGATAGTGGTAAATCGGTAAGAGACATCGTAGATCGCACCATATCTAATAAAGTACGGTTACGATGTTCGAGCACACCATTACACTGTGGTGTTCCATGTGGCGTGAGTAGTGAAACTATTTCACATTGTTTTAACTGAAGGCCAAACTCGTAACTCAAATATTTTACTTCTGCGATCATATCGTAGAAACTTTTATTTTTGTTACGATGATTCTCCACTTCACTCTAAAATTCTTTGAACTTTTCAAATGCTTCAGACTTGTGTTTCATCAAGTAGATATACTCATATCTGCTCAAATCATCTGTGAAGATCAGAAAATAATGATACCTGCCGCGAGCCTTAATATTCGTCGGACCACATACATCAGTATGTATGATTTCTAACAAATCTGTTGCTCGCTCCATTCTTCCGGAGAACGGAGTCTTAGTCATCTTGCCCATGAGGCATGATTCGCACATCAACTGATTCATAATCAAGTGATTCCAAAAGCCCATCAGCATGGATTTTCTTCATGCGCTTTACACCAATATGACCTAAACGGCAGTGCCACAAATAAGTTGCACTATCATTATTAACTTTGCATCTTTTGGCTTCAATATTATAAAATGTGTATCACCACGATCGAGATCCAACAAAACCATTTTCATTGGGTGTATGACCATAGAAGGTTTTATTCATGTAAACAGAACAACAATTATTCTCTAACTTACATGAATAACCGTATTGCAATAAACATGATCCAATCATATTCATGCTCAACGCAAACACTAAATAACATTTATTTTAGGTTTAACACTAATCCCGAAAGTATAGGGAGTGTGCGATGATGATCATATCAATCTTGGAACCATTTCCAATACACATCGTCACTTCACCCTTAACTAGTCTCTGTTCATTCTGCAACTCCCGTTTCGAGTTACTATTCTTAGCAACTGAACTAGTATCAAATACTGAGGGGTTGCTATAAACACTAGTAAAGTACACATCAATAACATGTATATCAAATATACCTATGTTCACTTTGCCATCCTTCTTATCCGCCAATTACTTGGGGTAGTTCCGCTTCCAGTGACCAGTCCCTTTGCAGTAGAAGCACTCAGTTTCAGGCTTAGGTCCAGACTTGGGTTTTTTCACTTGAGCAGCAACTTGCTTGCCGTTCTTCTTGAAGTTCCCCTTTCTTCCCTTTGTCCCTTTACTTGAAACTAGTGGTTTTGTTTACCATCAACACTTGATGCTTTTCTTGATTTCTACCTTCATCGATTTCAGCATCACGAAGAGCTTGGGAATCGTTTCCGTTATCCCTTGCATATTATAGTTCATCACGAAGTTCTACTAACTTGGTGATGGTGACTAGAGAATTCTGTCAATCACTATTTTATCTGGAAGATTAACTCCCACTTGATTCAAGCGATTGTAGTACCCAGACAATCTGAGCACATGCTCACTGCTTGAGCTATTCTCCTCCATCTTTTAGCTATAGAACTTGTTGGAGACTTCATATCTCTCAACTCGGGTATTTACTTGAAATATTAACTTCAACTCCTGGAACATCTCATATGGTCCATGACGTTCAAAACGTCTTTGAAGTCCCGATTCTAAGCCGTTTAAGCATGGTGCACTAAACTATCAAGTAGTCATCATATTGAGCTAGCCAAACATTCATAACATCTGCATCTGCTCCTGCAATAGGTTTGTCACCTAGCGGTGCATCAAGGACATAATTCTTCTGTGCAGCAATGAGGATAAACCTCAGATCACGGATCCAATCCGCATCATTGCTACTAACATCTTTCAACTTAGTTTTCTCTAGGAACATATCAAAAATAAAACAGGGAGCTAAACGCGAGCTATTGATCTACAACATAGATATGCTAATACTACCAGGACTAAGTTCATGATAAATTAAGTTCAATTAATCATATTACTTAAGAACTCCCACTTAGATAGACATCCCTCTAATCATCTAAGTGATCACGTGATCCAAATCAACTAAACCATAACCGATCATCACGTGAAATGGAGTAGTTTTCAATGGTGAACATCACTATGTTGATCATATCTACTATATGATTCACGCTCGACTTTCGTCTCAGTGTTCCAAGGCCATATCTGCATATGCTAGGCTCGTCAAGTTTAACCCGAGTATTCTGCGTGTGCAAAACTGGCTTGCACCCGTTGTAGATGGACGTAGAGCTTATCACACCCGATAATCACGTGGTGTCTGGGCACGACGAACTTTGACAACGGTGCATACTCAGGGAGAACACTTTTATCTTTAAATTTAGTGAGAGATCATCTTATAATGCTACAGCCAAACTAAGCAAAATAAGATGTATAAAAGATAAACATCACATGCAATCAAAATATGTGATATGATATGGCCATCATCATCTTGTGCGTTTGATCTCCATCTCCAAAGCATCGTCATGATTTCCATCGTCACCGGCATGACACCATGATCTCCATCATCTTGATCTGTATCAATGTGTCGTCACATGGTCGTCTCACCAACTATTGCTCTTGCAAATATTGCTATCACATAGCGATAAAGTAAAGCAATTATTTGGCTCTTGCATCTTATGCAATAAAGAGACAACCATAAGGCTTCTGCCAGTTGCCGATAACTTCAACAAAACATGATCATCTTATACAACAACTTATATCTCATCACGTCTTGACCATATCACATCACAACATGCCCTGCAAAAACAAGTTAGACGTCCTCTACTTTGTTGTTGCAAGTTTTACGTGGCTGCTACGGGCTTAGCAAGAACCGTTCTTACCTACGCATCAAACCACAACGATAGTTTGTCAAGTTGGTGTTGTTAACCTTCGCAAGGACCGGGCGTAGCCACACTCGGTTCAACTAAAGTTGGAGAAATTGACACCCGCCAGCCACCTGTGTGCAAAGCACGTCGGTAGAACCAGTCTCGCGTAAGCGTACACGTAATGTCGGTCCGGGCCGCTTCATCCAACAATACCGCCGAACCAAAGTATGACATGCTGGTAAGCAGTATGACTTATATCGCCCACAACTCACTTGTGTTCTACTCGTGCATATGACATCTACGCATAAAACCTGGCTTGGATGCCACTATTGGGGAACATAGTAATTTCAAAAAATTCCTACGCACACGCAAGATCATGGTGATGCATAGCAACGAGAGGGGAGAGTGTTGTCCACGTACCCTCGTAGACCGAAAGCGGAAGCGTTAGCACAACGCGGTTGATGTAGTCATACGTCTTCACGATCCGACCGATCAAGTACCGAACGCACGACACCTCCGAGTTCTGCACACATTCAACTTGCGATTGAATCCCCTCGAACTCCGATCCAGCCGAGTGTGAGGGAGAGTTTCGTCAGCACGACGGCGTGGTGACGATGATAATGTTCTACCGATGTAGGGCTTCGCCTAAGCACCGCTACGATATGATCGAGGTGGATTATGGTGGAGGGGGGCACCGCACACGGCTAAGAGATCAAGAGATCAATTGTTGTGTCTTTGGGGTGCCCCCTGCCCCCGTATATAAAGGAGTGGAGGAGGGGGAGGGCCGACCCTCTCTATGGCGCGCCCTAGGGGAGTCCTACTCCCACCGGGAGTAGGATTCCCCCTTTCCTAGTAGAACTAGGAGCCCTTCCATGTAGTAGGAGTAGAAGGGAAGGAAAGGGAAGGGAAAAGGAGAAGGAAGGAAGGGGACGCCCCCCTCCCTAGTCCAATTTGGACCAGCCCATGGGGAGGGGTGCGGCCACCCTTTGAGGCCTTTCTCTCCTTTCCCGTATGGCCCATTAAAGCCCAACACGAATTCCCGTAACTCCCCGGTACTCCCGAAAATACCCGAATCACTCAGAACCTTTCCGATGTCCGAATATAGTCGTCCAATATATCGATCTTTACGTCTCGACCATTTCGAGACTCCTCGTCATGTCCCCAATCTCATCCGGGACTCCAAACTCCTCCGGTACATCAAAACACATAAACTCATAATATAATTGTCATCGAACTTTAAGCGTGCGGACCCTACGGGTTCGAGAACTATGTAGACATGACCGATACACGTCTCCGGTCAATGACCAATAGCGGAACCTGGATGCTCATATTGGCTCCCACATATTCTATGAAGATCTTTATCGGTTAGACCGCATAACTACATACGTTGTTCCCTTTGTTATCGGTATGTTTACTTGCCCAAGATTCGATCGTCGGTATCTCAATACCTAGTTCAATCTCGTTACCGGCAAGTCTCTTTACTCATTCCGTAACACATCATCCCGCAACTAACTCATTAGTTGCAATGCTTGCGAGGCTTATAGTGATGTGCACTGCCGAGTGGGCCCAGAGATACCTCTCCGACAATCGGAGTGACAAATCCTAATCTCAAAATACGCCAACCCAACAAGTACCTTCGGAGACACCTGTAGAGCACCTTTATAATCACCCAGTTACATTGTGACGTTTGGTAGCACACAAAGTGTTCCTTCGGTGAACGGGAGTTGCATAATCTCATAGTCATAGGAACATGTATAAGTTATGAAGAAAGCAATAGCAACAAACTAAACGATCAAGTGCCATGCTAACGGAATGGGTCAAGTCAATCACATCATTCTCTAATGATGTGACCCCGTTAATCAAATGACAACTCATGTCTATGGCTAGGAAACTTAACCATCTTTGATTCAACGAGCTAGTCAAGTAGAGGCATACTAGTGACATACTGTTTGTCTATGTATTCACACATGTATTATGTTTCCAGTTAATACAAGTCTAGCATGAATAATAAACATTTATCATGATATAAGGAAATAAATAATAACTTTATTATTGCCTCTAGGGCATATTTCCTTCAGATGTTACCTCAGCAATCATGGCCTCGTGAGCTATCTTTAGCACATTATGGGATACTAGAAGATCATCATGAGAGCTTGAGAGCTTTTCATGACTTTATTCCAATTTCCCATAATTGCTAGATAGCAACTCATGTTGAGCTCGTAGCTCAACATTCTCCTTCAAAGTGGATGCTTCACAAGTAATAGAGTTAGTAGCACAAGCATCATCATTAACAACAAGAGGAGAGGACAACTTGGAAAGCTCTTTTAAATAAGAAGCTTCAAGTTGAGTATGAGACTTGGTGAGTTTGATGAGCTCACCCTTAATGACCCTTGAGCCATTTTCGAGGTGCTCAAAATCCTCAAGGAGTCTAGCATGAGAAACTTCAAGCTTAGCATTTTTAGTTTCAAAATCATTGGCCACCACAAGAGCTCTATCACGAGATTCCCTCACTCTAGATAATTCTAGAGCAAAAGTCTCCTCAAGAGATTCCTTGGTGGTTTGTTCAAGTTCAAGAGCTTGAGAGAGGTCTGCAATCTCATTAGCGTAATCACGGTCATGACCTTCCATTTTATCAATGGTGACCTCATGCTCCTCAAGACGAGAGTCCAACTCATACATATATTTCTTGCCCTCAGTAGCAATAGACATGATTTCCATGAAGTTGGAACGATCAGTTTTATTCTTAAGAAGAGCTTTAAAAATCATTTTCCCCTTAATTTTTAAGGAGGCAACATCATCATTCTCTTCATCATAATCAACATCATCATCACTCTTGCCATCATCAATATCATCACAAGATATATTGGGATTCAAAGTGGGAGATACCTTTGAAGCCTTGGCCATAAGGCAAAATGCAATAGATGATGATTTAGGATCCCTTGAAGCACCATCCAAGACCACATCTTGTTCCATGGAGTGTTGGGTTTCCTCTACATTGTTAGCACAACAACTCGAGGAAATACATGCATTTTCATCATGGCAACAAGATATAGCAAGCATATCATCATGAGATTTAGTCAAGCAATTTCTACATGATATGCAAGGACTATCAACACAAACATGTGAAACATTTGGAGTGCTCGAAGTGCTAAAGTCCAAAGATGAAGCATTGCAATAAGAAAGTGATGAAGGATTATCAACAATGAGCCCACTATCATCATTGCAATGAACACCACTACTCACCATGTCATTACCTTATGGCAAACCACACGTAGGTGAAGTAGAAGAAGTTGAGAACACAACACAGCTGGAGGTGGAGGGAGAACAATCATCCCCACAAAACTTGGACACGCCATATTTATCTTGAAGCTTTGTCCACAACTCATGAGCATCCCGGAACGGCATGAGTTGAAATATAACTACATTCCTCAAAGCATCGAAAAGCACATTAGAAGCTTGAGCATTGAGATAAGAGTTTTTCTCATCCTCTAAAGATAATCTTAGGGGATCCTTTGGATGAGAAAAACCCATATCTACAATTCGCTCTAAATTTGGGTCCATGACCCTAAAGAGATTAAGCATGCGAATCACCCAAACATAAAAATTTGTGCCATCGAAACTAAGAGTGTCAGAGAATCCTAATCCCCTAGTCGACATCTTTACTCTCTAGGTGGTTAAGCCTAACAAAGAGAGACGAGGCTCTGATACCAATTGAAAGATCGTGGATGTCGCCTAGAGGGGGGGGGTGAATAGGTGCTTTAAAATAATTACGGTTTAGGCTTGAACAAATGCGGAATAAACCTAGCGGTTAATTTGTCAAACACAAAACCTACAACAACTAGGCTCACCTATGTGCACCAACAACTTATACTAAGCAAGATAAACAACTAGGTGATAGCAAGATATATGACAAGAAACAATATGGCTATCACAAAGTAAAGTGCATAAGTAAAGGGCTCGGGTAAGAGATAGCCGAGGCACGCGGAGATGACGATGTATCCCGAAGTTCACACCCTTGCGGATGCTAATCTCCGTTTGGAGCGGTGTGGAGGCACAATGCTCCCCAAGAAGCCACTAGGGCCACCGTAATCTCCTCACGCCCTCGCATAATGCAAGATGCCGTGATTCCACTAAGAGACCCTTGAGGGCGGTCACCGAACCCGTACAAATGGCAACCCTTGGGGGCGGTCACCGAACCCGTACACTTTGGCAACCCTTGGGGGCGGTCACCGGTACCCGTCAAATTGCTCGGGGTGATCTCCACAACCTAATTGGAGACCCCGACGCTTGCCCGAAGCTTTACACCACAATGATTGAGCTCCGAACACCACCAACCATCTAGGGCGCCCAAGCACCCAAGAGGAACAAGCTCAAAGGTACCAAGCACCCAAGAGTAATAAGCTTCTCAACTTGTAACTTCCACGTATCATGTGGAGAACTCAAATCGATGCACGAAATGCAATGGCAAGGGCACATGGAGTGCCCAAGTCCTTCTCTCTCAAATCCCACCGAAGCAACTAATGCTAGGGAGGAAAATGAGAGGAAGAACAAGAAGGAGAACACCAAGAACTCCAAGATCTAGATCCAAGGGGTTCCCCTCACATAGAGGAGAAAGTGATTGGTGGAAATGTGGATCTAGATCTCCTCTCTCTTTCCCTCAAAAACTAGCAAGAATCCATGGAGGGATTGAGGAGTGAGCAAGCTCTAAGAAGGTCAACAATGGGGGAAGAACACGAGCTCAAAGGATAAGGTTCATTGGGGAACAATACCCCCTTTTATAGGTGGGGAAAAATCCAACCGTTATGCTCACAGCCCGCACCGAGCAGTACTACTGCTAGGGCGGTAGTAGCCCTTTGAAACACAACAGCGAGGAGGCAAAAAATCCAGAAGAACCGTTGGAGCGGTAGTACCGCTTGACCTCACGGTACTACCTCTAGGGGTAGCGGTACTACTGCTAAGGGTAGCGGTACTACTGCTTGCGAGCGGTACTAAAAAATTACATCCGTGCCTACCACCGCTGGACTTGTGACGAGTTTTTGGTCCCAAGCGGAAGTAGCCACGGAAGTAGCCGCGGTAGTACCACTCCCAAGAGCGGTAGTAAAAAATTACATCCGCTCCTATCCGCGGTAGTACCGCTGCAGCCTTTTCAGAACACCAAAACTGACACAACTTCTGCAAACGGACTCCGAATTCGACGAAACCAAGTTTGTTGGAAAGCTAGCGACAAGGGCTAACACAATCTTGATAGAAATACCAATAAGAAGCAAATGAGAAAAGGCCCAAAAGAAAATGGTGAGAACCCTTCCTCGGATAAGACCGGTAAAACCTCCAACACCGAAAACATCATAGAAGACGCATGCAAACTCCGTTTTCGATGAACTCAAGCTTGTCATCAAGATGACCATAAGCTCTAAGACTCACAAAGAGAACCAAACAAGAACCAAGAAACATGATGCAAGGATGCAATGGTTTGAGCTCTCGACGAACGATACGATCAAGCTACTCACTTGAGAGCCCCCCTTGATAGTACGGCTATCGATCCTATAACCCGGTCTCCCAACTACCACCATGAGACCGGTAAAATAGAAAACCTATCAAGGGAAAACCTTTGCCTTGCACATGATCCACTTGAGCTAGATGATGACGATCTTGTCCTCCTCAAGATGGACCACCTTTCTTGATTGCGTTGGGTCGATGGAGACTAGATGATTGCTCCCCCATACTCCACTATGGGTGAGCCACTCTTCGGCACATCTTCACAAGTACATTGACACCATAATGGATGGCAAGCTTCAAGCACTTGATCTCTTCGTGATTCTCCACTTGAACTTGCACACGGCAAATCTTGAAATTATTACGAGGGATCATCTTATTTAAGCTACCGTCGTTCTAAGCAAATAAGATGTAAAACATGATAAACATCACATGCAATCAAATAGTGACATGATATGGCCAATATCATTTTGCTCCTTATGATCTCCATCTTTGGGGCGCCATGATCATCGTCGTCACCGGCATGACACCATGATCTCCATCATCATGATCTCCATCATCATGTCTTCTTGAAGTTGTCTCGTCATCTATTACTTCTACTACTATGGCTAAGGCTTTAGCAATAAAGTAAAGTAATTACATGACGTTTATGTTGACACGCATGTCATAAATAAATTAAGACAACTCCTATGGCTCCTGCGGGTTGTCATACTCATCGACATGCAAGTCGTGATTCCTATTACAAGAACATGATCAATATCATGCATCACATATATCATTCATCACATCCTTTTGTCCATATCACATCACACGGCACATGCTGCAAAAACAAGTTAGACGTCCTCTAATTGTTGTTGCAAGTTTTTACATGGCTGCTATAGGTTTCTAGCAAGAACGTTTCTTACCTACGCCAAAACCACAACGTGATATGCCAATTTCTATTTACCCTTCATAAGGACCCTTTTCATCGAATCCGATCCGACTAAAGTGGGAGAGACAGACACCCGCCAGCCACCTTATGCAACTAGTGCATGTCAATCGGTGGAACCAGTCTCACGTAAGCGTACGTGTAAGGTCGGTCCGGGCCGCTTCATCCCACGATGCCGCCGAATCAAGATAAGACTAGTAACGGCAAGCAAATTGACAATATCGACCCACAACTGCTTTGTGTTCTACTCGTGCATAGAAACTACGCATAGACCTAGCTCATGATGCCACTGTTGGGAACGTAGCAGAATTTAAAATTTTCTACGCATCACCAAGATCAATCTATGGAGTCATCTAGCAACGAGGGAGAGGAGAGTGCATCTACATACCCTTGTAGATCGCGCGGAAGCGTTCAAGAGAACGGGGTTGATGGAGTCGTACTCGTCGTGATCCAAATCACCGATGACCTAGCGCCGAACGGACGGCACCTCCGCGTTCAACACACGTACGGTTGGGAAGACGTCTCCTCCAACTTGATCCAGCAAGGAAGGAGAGGTTGATGAAGATCCAGCAGCACGACGGCGTGGTGGTGGAAGCAACGGTGATCTCGGCAGGGCTTCGCCAAGCTCAGGGAGAGGAGTGTCACGGGAGAGGGAGGCGCCAGGGGCTAGGGTGCGGCTGCCCTCCCTCCCCCCACTATATATAGGACCCCTAGGGGGCGGCCGGCCCTAGGAGATGCAATCTCCAAGGGGGGCGGCGGCCAAGGGGGGAGTGCCCCCAAGCCAAGTGTGGCGCCCCCCACCCCTAGGGTTTCCAACTCTAGGCGCAGGGGGAGGCCCATGGGGGCGCAACAGCCCACTAGGGGCTGGTTCCCCTCCCACTTCAGCCCATGGGGCCCTTCGGGATAGGTGGCCCCACCCAGTGGACCCCCGGGACCCTTCCGGTGGTCCCGGTACAATACCGATTACCCCCGAACTTCCCCGATGGCCGAAACTTGACTTCCTATATATAAATCTTCACCTCCGGACCATTCCGGAACTCCTCGTGACGTCCGGGATCTCATCCGGGACTCCGAACAACTTTCGTGTTACCGTATACTAATATCTCAACAACCCTAGCGTCACCGAACCTTAAGTGTGTAGACCCTACGGGTTCGGGAGACACGCAGACATGACCGAGACGACTCTCCGGTCAATAACCAACAGCGGGATCTGGATACCCATGTTGGCTCCCACATGCTCCTCGATGATCTCATCGGATGAACCACGATGTCGAGGATTCAATCAATCCCGTATACAATTCCCTTTGTCAATCGGTACGTTACTTGCCCGAGACTCGATCGTCGGTATCCCAATACCTTTGTTCAATCTCGTTACCGGCAAGTCACTTTACTCGTACCGTAATGCATGATCCCGTGATCAACCACTTGGTCACATTGAGCTCATTATGATGATGCATTACCGAGTGGGCCCAAGATACCTCTCCGTCATACGGAGTGACAAATCCCTGTCTCGATTCGTGCCAACCCAACAGACACTTTCGGAGATACCTGTAGTGTACCTTTATAGTCACCCAGTTACGTTGTGACGTTTGGCACACCCAAAGCCCTCCTACGGTATCCGGGAGTTGCACAATCTCATGGTCTAAGGAAAAGATACTTGACATTCGGAAAAGCTACAGCAAACGGACTACGCGATCTTTGAGCTATGCTTAGGATTGGGTCTTGTCCATCACATCATTCTCCTAATGATGTGATCCCGTTATCAATGACATCCAA